>NC_040025.1:13477755-13526504 GCF_000972845.2 Larimichthys crocea
AGTGAGAATATAAATAATATGTAAACAACTTAATGACCCCCAAAGCCTTCAGTTAGTCTGTGCTTTGGTTACAGGTTGCCAATGTACTGATACCGATACCGACTTGGTATCGATACTATCGATATTTGGATCGATCTGCCCACCACTAGTAGTTTAACAATCTTAAGTTTTCGTTAGCAGGTGGCATGAAAAACTAACAGAAAAAAAGAAACATAAAAGAATCAAAGAAGTTTTAACTCATTATTTTCAATTAGGAAGCTAACATGTCATAAAGACATGACATGTGTCAAGTTATCCCAAATATAAATGGAGCTTTTTATTGTAGTATACCTGAAGTTCACTGTAAATTTACCACTCTGCCTCCCTGAAGGTCAGTTTCCTCTGCAGATAAGGTCAGTCTGTGCTTCAGTCTGTGTTCCTACTGACATCCTGCACAATATCTTGTTATGATTTTATATTATAAGTGTTATATCATGGCCTGGCTTACTGAAGTTGTTGTTGTTGTCACTGAACCTAGCATTTACTGCTCAAAAAGGAAAACATAGGTGTGTGAACGTGAGTAAAAGTTGTGTGCAGCCTTTGCTAAATTGAAGCTGATGCATCATTTTCTTCTCTCTGCTCAGCACACAAGCTGCCTCTGTTTTACTGCAAACTTTATTACAACAGCAATGATGCCGGGCTGTTGTTGCAAGTCGATTTTGATGTCGGACTAATGGTGTGTTACCTCGTGCTACACCACCTGGCTTTGAAAGAATGAGCAAACACATGGTCAAAGTGGGAATAACAGGGCAAGGTGAAGGCATGAGATGGTCATTTAGGCTAAACACAGGTGATGGTAACAGGTGAGGTGATGGTCCGGCAGGGTGTGAGAGCGGTTTCAGGGCGTCTTTAACCTCACACAGCCTCAATGATAGCTGTCATCAACTGCTGCTTTACTGCTTTGTTCCCACACATTCTCCCTTTTTTTTGTTTTTTCTTTTACCCCTGCAGGTGAGCAGATCAGAAGTATGTCATCATTGTCAACATCACCTCCAATTCCCTTGAATGCCTTGCTGACTTGTGCACCGAGGTAGGTGACTATTTGCCTCACCTCACATTTACATCAGCTGAAAACCAGAGGTGCAGTGGTGCAAAACGCTGGATAAATCTGTAAATCTGCACATAAGAACTCCGCTGAGTCTGGTCAAGCTGAGCCTGTTTCTGTTACAGATTATGATTGAACTCTTGTAGAGTGTGTTTGCAACACTGGGTAATAGGTAACTACGCTCTCACCTTCTCAGCGGTCTCTGTCCTCTCTTTCCCAGGTGAAATGACAGACTCCAGTGAATGTGCTGAGCTGTTCAGCCTTTTAATTGCATCACTTCCCCTTCAGGGACAAATTACTAACTGTTGGCGTCCTCAGACCTCTGTGGCGTGAGAAAAACTCACCTCGTCTCGCATGTGGCAGCCAAATGGTGTGTGCTGAGACTCAGACAAAGAAAGAAGCTCGAATGAATCATCCAAGAATGATACGTAACAAAACTAGTCGAGCAGGACCGATATAAACATTGGTCAGCTGATATCGGTCCCCTCTAAAATCAGTCTCCAAAGACCCACCATCCACCTTTTGCAGACTAAATAATTAAAGGAAACAGGTAAACATATCTCACCCACAACACAAGGCTGTTTGTAATTCATACTTTTCTTTTCACACTACCATTCTGTCTGAGTGTCTGTGTAACACACAGTGCATCTAAACATGCACCATGTCTCTCCACCTGTGGCGGGGAGCGCCCGACGAGTTGCAGCTCGCCAAACAATGATCTTAACATGAAGAGATGGAAGCCCCTCACACTCCCCATGAACCCCCTCACCTGGCCCCCTGCATACCTTTCTCACACACACACACACAGACAAAGATCACCATCTCAGCCTTCAGACAAGAGACAGGGAGCTGTTATAGAACCATAGCAGAACACTGTAAGAATCTGTAGACTTGTATTGTCTTTGTGTTGACTGAAGCAGCTCTGGATCCTGGCTGAAGCTCTCCATCATTTCATCTAAATACGAGTTTACGTCACTGATTCTTGCATCGCAGCAGTGATCCAGCTGTTTCTGCTCCTAATACCGTCTGTCTCATTGCTCTTTCCAGCTGCACAGGCAGTGTAGTCAGAAGCAACCAAGACCTGCATGTTGAAACCAGCATGAGCGAGACCAGATTAACCTGCAGTTTCTGTGCAGACCACAAGGTGTCAGCTAAAGCAAAACTGAGACTACATTTAAGCAGCTGAACTCCTAACCTGTGGTAATATTTCTCATTTAAAAATTCAATAACTCCATGAGCATTGAAGAGTTTTATTTGATCCCACAGTCAAATATTATCTTTACATATTTTCTCCTGCCTTTTGTGGCGCCTCTCTCTCTCTTTCTCCCCACCTTTCTATCTTTCCATCTATCTCTCTCTCTCGCTCATCCTTTTGTCCGTCTTCGAAGCAGCCCGGCTCACCTCTCTCTGGGTCTCTTTGTCCTCTTTCAGACAACAGCAGACTTCAAAGTAGAGTGAGATCCATGAAGGCAAAGGAGGTGAAAGAGACACTGGTGAGAGAGAGAGAGATGGAAGTAAAGCAGACTGGATGGAGAGAGTGAATGGGTGAAAGAGAGGGAGGAGGCTGTGGTTTAAATAAAAGCTTCTACCTGTTGGTGGCATTGTGCTGCTGTAACTGCAGAAAGACTTTATTATTATTATATAATGCAACTTACAGACTTTTTAATGTCAATAACAGTATTTAAGGAAGTTTTTTTTACATGCAGGCTAAGATATTGCTATTATTTTATGATTTACATACACTCATTTTATATCATTCTATATTAAAAAACATTGGGCTGTTGGTTATTAATTGAAAAATGATTGACAGCTTGATCAGTAATGGATCGGCTCCTTACTTGTGACTACGTGATTGTATGGACAACATCAAGGTCTTTCTCAAACTATATTAAAATGCTATTTAAAAGAATAATTTGTAATTTATTCACTTCTTGTTCTTAAAGGTCCAGTGTGTCAGATTTAGGCAGCACAATTTATAGATATAGCACAAATAGAATAAAATATTTATGACTATGTTTTCAGTAGTGTTTAATCGCCTGATAAATAACAGTCATTGTGTTTTTGTAACCTGAAAATGAGACTTTTATATTTACAGACACAGCAGGTCCTCTTCCATGTTGAACACTTTTCCATGTTTTTATCGTAGCCAAACAAAAAGCACAACCTCCCATTGTACCGACTGTCCCACAAGCATCAATAACATCAGGCTCTGATCCTGTTTTCTTTTAGGGCAGTAAAAGCAGAACTCATATGAGGAACAAGAGAGGGAAAGAGGGCCCACCAGGAGTGTGTGCAGTTTGAAGCATCTTGTTGAAGGAGACAAAGAGAAGGGCATGTAGGTACCTGCCTCACACACACACACTGACACACACACTTTAGTCCGCTGTCAACCCCAAACATCCCCTCCCCGACCCACAGCACTTCAAACATATCCGCCCACAGCATTGTGTGTGACATTTGTATGTGTGTGTGTGTGTGTGTCTCAAAGTCCTATCTGATGCAGAACAAGAGGCGTAGCATCTGAGGAATGCGGGGAATAGAAAAACAGTATTTACTCAATAATATTATCATGTGAATGTACTGAAGTTATGGCTGCAAAGACAGCGAAACGTGAATCTTAGTGATAAAAGCATTAAGCAAAGTTTAGACTGACGGCAGACACCAACAGATGGATTTAGATAAAGGTGTCTGAAGGGTGAGGACACAAAGTCAGGACCAATTTAAAATCACAGTTTACGCGTTGAAATTTAAATTTGTATTCACACGACGAAAACTACATATTGATTGTTTTTCTTGCACCAACAGTAGCCCTCAACTTTTTCTGTAATGCAGTGCAGACTTCATCCAGTAAGACCCTGTGCTGGACGATCAAATATGTGTGCACATTTGAAGCTAGGTAACATGAACGCTATAAAATAACCTTCACTGTGAGTCGTAAAGTTGTTGTTGCACCTGATGTTTTTACAGAAATGTACTACAAGCGTTAGAGCACAAACAATTAAGACCATCGGCGAGAAGATTGGCTATTTCCATCGAGTTATACTTAATGCCTGCCACCAGGGTTGACTCAACCAGCTACCCGTTGAAATGAACGGAAGAAGCATCAGAAACAGTACCGCTTTTGTCGACAGGGGGCACCAGAAACAACAGACATAGTGTGACATACTTGGATGTGTATGTACATGCACTACATGTGGATATATGGGTATATATAGAGTATGATTATAGAAGATATATACAGTAGTAAGGTAGATATTGAATATAATTCCTCGTAGCTGCTTTAAATTGTACCTGGTGATATGCTATTTAAAGGAATAGTTTAACATTTATTCACTTTTTGGCATAATTATGTTTCGATTAGCCGATAATCACCTGAAATTAAGAAGCATTTTATGTTTGTTACCTTAGAATGAGACTTTCATACCCACAGAGTTTTGTACTGCCATGTTTCTATGGTCAACAGACAAACTAAAAACTGACTCTAGATCAGGCCTTTTGTGTTTTTGGCTCGACTTATGGCCTCTGTAGTTTCTCCTAAATGTTTGGAACTGGCAATGTTGATAGTACTTTTTATGTGTGGTTTAAACTCAGTGAATGTTGGGCTCTTTTTATGAAATATTTACGTGTTATCGACCACCTGATGTTGTCACGTGATAACTTGTGGACATTCACCTGAATGCCATATTAAAAACACGACCTTCTTGCAATGGATCATGGGATTCTGAGTACTGCAAAGGATACAGTGGTTGTGTTCACATGGCTCACATGGGGGGTGGGGGCACCAGCGGGTAAGTGGGTTCAATTAATGGAGCAGTTAGCAGTTGCCACGACAACAAGTGCCCTATCCCTCACTTCTCCTTTGGTCTCCTTGGTAACCAGGAAGTAGATTAGCTACAGACTTCAGGAAGAAAGACAGAGAGAACGAGAGGATTAGTGAGGTGAAACGACGAGCTCTCTCTCTGCCTCTCTCCTCATTTTTCTCTTTCCCAGGTTTTCTCTGCTGCTGGACTCCATTCCTCTTTGCTCTCTGCATCCGTCTGCTTCCTCTTGCATTTGTTGATCACTCAGTCTTATATATATTATTCAGAGCCTCCCACTCCTCTTTTCATCTTGAATTTTGGTCAGCAAGTCACCTTCATCAATCTCAATTCATACACATCAATGTGCTTACAAATTCATTTTAACCAGCTAAAAGCAGAACTCTGATTAATAAAACAAGTCCTGTTTATCCATCCAACCACGCTTCTTAGCGAATGGTGGCACTAGACAACTTTTAAACTTAATACAAAAGTTTTACCCTGTTATTAAATAGTCTAGTTATTAATACTTAAATACTGATGACCTTATATTATCTACATAAACAAACAAGACCTTCAGTGAGAAGACTTTCTATATTGTTATCCTCAATGCCACCACTACCTGCCACTGGTCAGATTCCCCTCAAAATCAGACGAGCAAAACACTACTGCACTTGTCCACAGGGGTCGTCACAATCAACAAAATTAAAGTCTCGTAGCTGCTTCAACTAGAAGACAAGCTTTTAGTTTCCGCTGTGCTATTTCAACAGATTATTTGTATGTTAAGAGGTGAATTCAATCATAGATTCATGATTAATTGATAAACTGTTCAGATTTTTATCCTGTAATGTCATTGTAAACTGAATATCTTTGAGTTTTTGACTGAAAAAATTACATTTGAAGACATTATCTTGGACAAATTAAGTAATCCGTGGATTTATTTATTATAAAAGTGGGCATAAGTTGCAAGCAGCAACAAGTAGTAGCGATTAAGTAGAGCACATTAACTACTGAAGAGTCTCCGGTGTGACCTGTGAGCCTACAAACAGCCTGTGGAATGTTCTAGTGTGTCAGTGAATGAAGCTCTGCAGCATTAACACACTGCCTCGAGACTCCTTTAAGCTATAGGAGGTCACTGACCCCTATCCTTGTGTGTGTGTGTGTGTGTGTGTGTGTGTGTGTGTGTGTGTGGCAGACAGCAGTCCATAGGTCACAGTTCAGCATGTGTTGGACAGACGATGGAGGAAGTAGATGTGTAAGGTTTTCTGCACTCTGGACAGTGTAGACAACACACGGACACAGTGATGTTTTCACCTGCCGGCCTGAAGGTTCCTTAACTTTCTAACTTCTTTCCTTTTTTTGCCGCTTCCCTTCAGCTTCACCAGTAAAGGATTTGTTTCGGATATAAACATCCTTTAAACCAAGAGGCCTGTAAATATCACTTTGACTCACCTGAGCAGCTGTTATCTGTGTGTGTGGTGGAGAAACGCTTTCATCTTCTAAAGTGGTTCCTGTAGCTTGATTAGATGGTGGTGCTCCAAAGTCCATGAGAACACACACACACACACACACAGCTGCTCAGGTGTTTCTCAGAGGTGTATATGCTTCAGCCCAAATATTAGCATTTGTTTTTAGAGCATTTTAATATAATACACGGACTGTGTATTCACTCTTATGAGCTCTTATAACCATGCTTCTATGCATCCTGTAAAAAAAATCCTTCATCCTGAAAATGTGCCTGAACTTGTTGCATTCTGCGGGGAGTAACAATGTGTTTGTTTCAGTTCAGATGTGCGAGGTAAAAGGTTGAAAATACGTCATGGCTGACCTCTGCACATCAAAGCTGCCACCGATGAAAAATACTAAGAGCCTACAACCATGCCAATGGCTCTGTGAGACTACTTAGGCAGTCAAGTCATTAGGATTTATAACCTGAGAACCGTGATTGTCTTTCATGGTTCTGATAGTTATCGAGATAATTCAGTGTGGAGTGCTAACGGTGGTTGACCAACCAACTGACATTGCCATCCATCCAACGAGACCTGTAGTAATTTTCTGGGGCTCTGAAGTTACAAATAATTTCCACTTTATCATATTATTTCATATGTAACTGTGGCTGTGGCTCAGGAGGTCGAGCAGGTCAGTCACTGATCACAGCGTTGTCCATGCATTGGTGCTTTTGGACACTGAACCTCAAATTTCTCAGCACTTTGTGTGGTAGCTACATAAATGCAACCATTCACTATTATAAGTCCTTGATCACTCTTCATCATTGTTCTCTAAGTTTCTTGCGATGAATACTTGCCTTGTCCCAGCCTGACTATGAAATAAACTGCTACATTTCCCAGAATTCCTTGACTCAGCAACCCCTGAGTAAAAGTGTCTGTTAGTAACATTTTGTTTGTGAGAGTGGAAATGTATCGTTACTGACCTTGGCATATCCAAGGCTGAGAAACATGCTTGTGACAAAGTTTTTGTTCGGCCGCTCGCAAGCACCAAACCGTCACCATGCCTCAGAAGACCCAGTGACCAGGAGCCTCGTCACCTTTTGATCCATCCTTTCTCTACTGAAACAGAGAAAGAAATCGAGAGAGAGAGAACTGATTCAGAACAAAGACAAAAGCTTTCGTGGATTCAGACTGAAGACTGTTTATCTGTTCGTCAGCGGAAGGACGGAGGGTTTTCTTCAGTGACATGAACCATTTAAAGTTTAAGAGAGTGTGTATCGAGATGGAATACTGAGTGGACACACTGTCTCACTCTCTTACACACTTATATTGAGCCACTAATCGAGAGCAGCAGCAGCAGAAGGAGGTGGACAAAAGTCTCTAAGGGGCAGTCAGACAGCTCCTAGTGAGAAAGACGAGATTACAGAGCGATAAAGAGAAAGGAGGAATGACAGGCTGCCCACTGTCTCCTGGAGTTTAAGCAGACAGACAGGCACTCGTACACACAGAATCTCTGCAACAAACTTTTACAGTGTAGCTGTGATGATAACTGTCTCGTACTGCACCGGCAAGAACTTTGACGCATGCTGGTTTTCCAACCAACAGAAGTACACAGGCTGAATCTGAAGTCTGGATGAAAGTCTTAAAACACAGCCAACTGCAGGAAACACAACCATCTATAGGAAATGCAACCAACTACAGGAAATGCAACCATCTATAGGAAATGCAACCAACTACAGGAAATGCAACCAACTACAGGAAATGCAACCATCTATAGGAAATGCAACCAACTACAGGAAATGCAACCATCTATAGGAAATGCAACCATCTATAGGAAATGCAACCAACTACAGGAAATGCAACCATCTATAGGAAATGCAACCAACTACAGGAAATGCAACCATCTATAGGAAACGCAACCATCTATAGGAAATGCAACCAACTACAGGAAATGCAACCATCTATAGGAAATGCAACCATCTATAGGAAATGCAACCAACTACAGGAAATGCAACCATCTATAGGAAATGCAACCAACTACAGGAAATGCAACCATCTATAGGAAACGCAACCAACTACAGGAAATGCAACCAACTACAGGAAATGCAACCACTTACAGGAAACACAACCATCTATAGGAAATGCAACCACTTACAGGAAACACAACCATCTATAGGAAACGCAACCAACTACAGGAAATGCAACCAACTACAGGAAATGCAACCAACTACAGGAAATGCAACCAACTACAGGAAACACAACCATCTATAGGAAACACAACCATCTATAGGAAATGCAACTAAATATAGGAAAAACAACCACTTACAGGAAACACCACCGACTACAGGAAATGCAACGAAATACAGGAAATGCAACCAACTGCAGGAATGTGCACAGTGCACAAATCACAACACGACACAAAATTTAAAATCATCTGAACTCAGGCTCCATTCACTAGATTTTTTGGGGGAACCTTCAACCACAGCTTTCATTAACAAATGGCGTTTGCTCAGTTGTCATAGTGTCAACACAGTTGTCTTCATGTGACCGAAGTATTGACATAACAGCAGGGGGTAGAATATGTATATCCACTGGTCTGATGCGATGGAAATGAATGCTTTGGTCATGCAACAAATGATTTCTGATAAAGACTTTGACATGTCTTAAAAAAAATATAAATCAAAGTTTCTAGGTCCACATACTTCCTGTGTGCTTACAGGGTTTGAAGGTGTGTGTGGCCTTCTGAGTGTGTGTTTGCATGTTTGTGGAGAGCACCTGTCTGTGTTTTTAATAGTCTGAGTGGCAGCCTGGATGTCCGTCCTCTGTGTGTCTGTGTGCTTTGAGTTCCCATTTGTCGTTTGCCCACGCAGAAATGTCAAATCAACGAGAGTCAAGTAAAAATATGAGTTATTTTACACTCGTGAGATGAAGTGATGGAGAGGAAATGGAACAATGGGAGAAAGAAAGAAAGGAAAAGAGGAAGGGGAAGGAAAAAGGGGGCAGGAATGAGAGAAATGAAAGTTTAAAGTAAGGAAGGAAGGGAGTGAGTGAGGGAAGAAGGAGAAGAATGGGTGCAGTAAACTCCCCAAAACCATAAAAATGAATCAAACTACATCAAATGAAGCAGAGGAGCCAAACTCTTTATCTGGCATGGCTTTATTTGAGCCAATCAATGATTCAAACACCGAGCTTTGATACAAGCTGTACCCTCCTCCAACCACTGGGGACGGGCCAACACAGAGAGGGAGGGAGGGAGACTGCGGACTGAGCTGGAATAGGTGCCTGGTGGAGCGACGCGGAGAGAGGGAGAGGACAGAAACCTCGACGCTGCGCTCTCCTGGATAACCAACTCCCCTTCCTCTCTTTCTTCTGTAGTTTGCAGCACATCTCCCTCACTTCTCCCTCCAAATGCTTCTCTCCTCCAGAAGCTAACTGTCTTCACGCTGATTAATTCCTTAAACTTTTTATTCTCGGACCGGATCGAGGGCAACAGGTGGAGATGATGGCGAGCGGATCAGCGCCGCTCGGTGCCGCTGCGCTCTGCCCGGCTCGGTGCGTCCAGACGCGGGTCGCGCTGCTGCTGTGGTCGCTTCTGCTGACCTGCTGCCACTTCGTGTCGGCGCAGGAGCTGCCGACCAACGGGGTGAACGGATACAGCCTCCACCCGCCTTACTTTAACCTGGCAGAGGGCACAAAGATCACCGCTACGGCGACCTGCGGGGAGGAAGAGACCGGCAGGACCGTGCACGACCTGTACTGCAAGCTGGTCGGAGGCCCGGTGTCCGGGGACCCGAGCCAGACCATCCAGGTGAGCCGGACAGAAAGTTTTATGGAGCTTTAAATACAGTTGAATCCACCATAATACTCAATAATATATTATTTATATTGGATATATTTGGAGTTATAGCTCATGAATGGTGCTCAGCAGTGACTTTAATATGGTTAATGACATGTTTTATCTTGTGTAGCACTCCTAGTGTTTATGTGATTTAACAATATGATGCATATAACTGCAGTAACTGTGAGTTTTACCGTGTTTAGTGTTTGTAAGTGTTGTAAGCTTACAGTATGTCTACATGTTACATTAAAGGTTGCATCTCTTTGACATGTTTTTGGACTTACAATGACCCTACAGTGGTGTTATCCTATTTTTGCATTTGCAGAGTGTCAGTACCCTTTTTAAAATGTTGCACTTTTTGCTGGTGTTCTCACAGCAGCTTGTGTTCTCTATCACCAAAACTGCATGTTTGGATGCCAGCCTAAACACTCCCCGATGCATTCAGGGTAGAGAGTTTGTCAGCGGTGTGCACGCACGAATCTCCCAACCGCTCTGCCAAGTCATTATTTCATGCACTGCTTCCTTTGTAGGACTTGGCAGCACTTAACACAGGCCACTTATATAAGGACAGGCAACATTTCACTCAGAGTGGACGCAGAAATTCAGCCACTGATGAGATTTCCACGTTGTGTTGTGTTGTGTGTGTGTTTTACCGATGAGGTTTTAATGTGATGATGAGTTTGTAAAAGCCAACAAACACACACATGCTGTGTTTGACAAGTAAGCCTCCACGTATCACTAGTTAACACACAAAGGATTATTGCAGTTTCACGGGTTAACCATTAAAGAAACTCTCTGGGCGGTTTCATGCAGGCTTATTGCCTTCCCTCTCTCTCTCCCACCTGTTCCTCACATTCCTCACGGTGACTGACCCGTGTCGTCCAATCACACCGAGTTTATCCACTCTGTTACCGCGAGATTATTTCAGATGATCATTTGAATTCTGGGTTTTATGCGAAACAAGCAGGATGCATGTTAATAAGCTCCATTCAAACTGAAACTGAAAGAGCTCAGACTGTATAAAGATAAAGATTGATCACTCGAGGTAGAGAATGAACAGCGGGTAGTCTGAAGTGTTGAGAGTCACAAAAACATGCCCTGAGGGGTCTTTGGGTGCCTCACATAGAAATTAACTTCAAGATTTCAAGTTGTTTATAAAATATCTACCTTAAGAAATACCTAGAAGGAAACATTTGATATATTTAGCCTAGTAATTAACTTCAATTTAAGCTGTTAATTTGACCCTCTGCTGTGAAATTCTCTGCAGTATTTGCGCTGTGTAATTCTTTCTTCCCAAATGTGAGCCCGACCACTTCAGCTGCTCCACACTTTGAGGAGGATTAGGCCGAATATTCTCCCATCAGAGTTTTCATCAAGTCTCTCTCTCTGATCCGCGTTTGGCTGAAGTGGCGACGTTGGTGCGTAATTAGTTCAGGAAATCTCCAAAATGAACCCAAGAAATCTGGTCATTAGCTCGAGGAATGGTGCATTATGTGTCCGGGCTAAGAGGTTTAGCCCACTTTGCTCGGCTATTGTGGCTCGGCCCACTTGTTGGGTTACTGCCCCCCCCCCCCCAAACAACACACACATGCACACACACAGCCAGAAAACACACACACACACACAAACACACACGTTTCTGTGTTGAAGTTAATCCTGTTTTTATTTGACAGCATGAGAGTGTTTTTATTAATTAAAAACAGCAGGAGGAGGACTGGAATGTGTGTGTGTGTGTGTGTGTGTGTGTGTTCATGTGTTACTCAGGTTGTTGGGACATTAATCTGTTTACACTCTGTCACATTTTGGGGACTTTCCTTCCTTTCGGGGACAGATCAAGTCCCCATAATATAAATGATTAAACTCTAGGGTGAAAGTTTTACGGTTGGGATTAGGGTCTCCAGGAAATGAATGTGATTTAATTTAAGTGCTGAAGTGGTGGAAATGGTGTGTGGCTCATGCATTGGCCTCCATAGCTACATGAAGCAGCAGCAGCAGCAGCGTCAATGACATCATTTCCAACCATGCTAGATGCTCCACAACTTAGGTTTGTGACCTAAAACATTCAAAAGTTAAAAACAGGAGTGTGTTAGCATTGTCATTGTAAGTCTGCAAGACTCATTTTGCACATTGGTGTCCCAAGATGGCAACAAAATGTAAATGTTTGAATTTTAAGCACTTCATTACCCATAAATATTGTAACCTGGCACTGTTTGCCAGCACAATAGACACAAAAAACATCAGCATGAATTCACAGTGTGCTAGTAGTGATAGGACGCTTGTGTACGCAGCTTTAACTTTGATTAAATATCATAAAAAAGGGTGTTGGTTAGTTCAGTCGGTCCTTGCCCCAGCGGCTTGAATCTCTCCACATTCCTGTCACTTCTTCAGCTGTCTCTGTCAAATAAAGCTTAAAAAGGCCAAAAAAATATCTTTCAATATCACGAAAAAGACAGACAGGTGCGATGTAGAAAGAGAGAAATCGATAGAGGAAGTGAGTCAAGTCATGCATTATGTTCAGATGAGAGAAAAAGAAAAGATAGATTACATAAAGTGGCAGATGTTGACTGAATAACACTTCGGCTCTGCCCTGAGGAGATGGATTCCTCACTCAGAGAAAGAGAGAGCAAGAGTCTTTCTTATTCACCTAAAGGAGCAGAGAAAGAAAGAGATGAAAGAGTGTGTAACACAGAGAGAGAGAGAAGAAAATGTGCTTTTAAAAGACAGCAACAGGAGAAGGTGGAAGTGCTGCTGTGAAAGGAGAGTTTGACAGCCAGGCACAAACATCTCACTACACTAAACACCTGCATTGTTCCTCACAGATGTCACATACCTGGATAGGAAATCAGCTTTTTTTGTGTGTTTTGCAAAGTAGATGATGGTTGGTTCATTTCCCGGCACTCAGCTGCTGATTGGAGATGATTTCCTCTGTAATGTTGTCAAGGTGCCGCAAACTCCTCTGTGGTCTCAGATTTGACAGATAGCATGACTGTTTGCATTAAAGGAGATAATTAGTTCATTACAAACTGAGAGATAAAGACATCTTGCTCTCCAATTAGGTTAATTTACGCCTCACTGATCTCTTGTTCAGGGTAACAATGCATCAAAGATGACACGACATAATTAAAAATATATCCGTGCGTCTCAGTTAAGGATGAAAATAAACCAGACTGTTAAAGTAATGGTATTAATTTGAGATTTGCAAATAACTTCACACAGATGACAAACGTTCAGGGAATGATTTGTAAAATTTGAGGCTGCACAAGTTTCTCCAAGCAGTTGATTGACAGGTGATATCTGGGGAGTACAGAGAGGAACACAGGGGCAACAGGGCGAAGGGAGGGGGGTGAAGTGACCTCTGACCTCAGTGACCTGCAGTGATAACATCTTCTAACCCGGACCTTTGTTCAGGCCCGCGCTTGTTTAGTTTATTTTAACGCTTACATAGCCAGCAGTGATTGGGTTAAACGCTCAGACAACCAGCCTGGATTAGCAAAGAATGAAGAAAGCTTAGGCGACCAAAGACTTCAAGTGGACATGTCCACCTCTGCTTTGCCATTCATTTTACCTGGGTATGAAAATCAACAAAATCACATTAAACATTACATCATGGAGCATCACAGCTGCTTTTATTGTTATGTTAATGTACTGTTGTTGGCACAGAGGTGAATGGTAATCAATGGCTGCTTTGATGGCTGGAAAAGCACTAAAAATCTAAAGCACTATGGTATAAATTAGGATAAAGTATATGTTAGTAGTGAGGCAAAGCAAGTTTATAGAAGTTATAGCTCGTATAGCACATTTCATACACAAAGGCTTAAAGAACAATAATGTTTTTAACCTCAAACTGATCAGAGAGAACCTTTAAAAACTCCAATCTTTTGTCAGAACAGCTGTCCAGACAGCAGGAAAGTGCCGAGTAACTAAAGAATATATATGACATGACTTCACTTACACTGACTTGTGTTTTTAACATCAGATAGGGACAATAAACAGGCATTAAACCCTTTTCTTCAGCTGTCCCAATCAAAAATAAAGAAAAAATATCTTAGCTGGTGAAACGGAGGCTGTAAATGCTGCATAAAAATCTTTTTCACTATGAATTTAGCACAAAACAGCCTCAAGCTTAACTAAACACATTAAAACCCACTAACAGGAACACAATACAAGCTCGAGCCTCGGTGTTACAGTAACCTGAGTGGAGTCACCACTCTGCTGGAATATAAGAAACTTGACCCGGGTAGCTTCAGGGACAATCTTTTCTTTTCATGCAAGTTTACTGTGACTCTGAAACATTGTGCTGCTGTTAGAAAGGCTGGACTGTAACTTAAAGACTGAAGGGTCAGATCTCACATTAACCAGAGTGTGTCATTCACTGACGAGTCATTCAGTCTTTGAATAACAGCAAGAAAACGTGTCAAATGTGGAAAGTTTGAGGTGTTTCACAGTCTGTGGTTTGAGACTATGCAGTAAAGATTAAACCTTTGCTATGTCTATCTCCGCCTTCTCAGGGCCAGTACTGCGACATCTGCATGCAGGGGGACAGTGATCGCGCCCATCCCATCACCAACGCCATCGACGGCACGGAGCGATGGTGGCAGAGCCCGCCTCTGTCCCGCAACACCGAGTACAACGAGGTGAACGTCACCCTGGACCTCGGACAGGTAAGATACGGACACGTTGTGTTTACAGAGAGTCCAGATGGTTGTGGAACGTCACTGTCGGTCCATACGTCTGGAGAAAGTTTGGATCATTGTTCTGCAGTGTGTCCAGAATTGTTCTCTGGAGAGTTTTGGAGTCATTCAGCTTGATTGAATGAGTCAGGATCGGTTTGCAGATCAGCAAATCTGCCTCTGGTTGCCGGAACTTTTGAAACGTTGCCAGCCATTATCGCGGTTTGATTCCAACATCTCCATCGTAACGTCAGCCCTCACAAACGTCTGTTGTCGTCCTGCTTGTCGGGCCTTGCCCTCTCTGATAACGAATGTAAAGTAAATCTGAGCCCATTAACTGCTTTAGTAGCTAACCTCAGCCATAAATCAGCGTCCCGAAGCTCAGCGACCCGAACGTAAAATCAAACAGTTTAAGTTTCTTCGTGGAGATGTTGTTCTTGGCAGGAGGCTCGGTTTGTTTCAGCTTGTGTTCCGTCAGACTGACACACACTCATATAGATGTGTGATAGTATGTGTGTCACGTACACAGAGCACAGCACAGCTTCACTCTCAGAGTTAACCTTTTTGTGTTCTTGAACGTCGCTCTTCAACAACCCTCCATGTCTCTGAATGCGACTCTTTTGTGCCAGCCTCTCCTGCTCGAGTGCCCTCCTCATTCATCGGCGCTCAGACATGCACTGTGTGTGTGTGTGTGTGTGTGTGTGAGTGTGCACATGTGTCCTTAACAAGTGTGTTTTCTGTCATGCCGTTCGGTTTCCCCTTCCCTCTTCTGTCTATCGTCCCTTTTCTTCTCACTCTTTACTTTCCTCCCTTCCCTCCCTCTCTCAATAGAGAAGCAGGGACCTGTGACTGTCACTGTGTGTGTGTGTGTGTGTGTGTGTGTGTGTGTGTGTGTGTTTCTCTATAAGCCTGTTTACCTTGTGGCAGTAATAAAGAATGAATGAAACGTTTTAAAGAACAGAATGAATGCTGTCAGAGCTCAGCTGAGTTTGTTCTCACAGTCATTTTGACGATGCAGCTAAAATCCTTCTCCACGTCACTCTGACTGTTCAGTGCATGATTCAGGTACAACATAGTAAAGACAGACACCTGTTTGTGTGTTTTGTTTGTACCTGTTTTAAAGAGTCTGTTCACGTTTGACCTTCAGCAGAAGATTACACACAGTTTACAGTTGGAATTATTTGTCAATTAATGGATTAATTAAAACATGAAGGCACCACATGGAGCTCTCTGAGTTGTAAAGTTAATTGTTTCTGGATCTTGACTCGTACGGCGTGAAAGTCTTCTGTTGCTTCATTTTCACCTTTATAGAAGCGCTAAACTAAAATATAGGCGCGCCCCTTTAATAAAAAACACCAGGTGTAGTGCGGTATGTAGTTTTTTCACGATTAATCACTTAATTTAAATGGAAATGTTGATTAGTTGCAGTCTCAGATGTGTATTAATAGTTTTTCTTGAACATCGTTGTGTGGATGGTTTTGGTGCAGTTGCATGTTTCGTGTCTGGATGAGCGTGCACACTGAAGAACAGATGATTGATTGATTTGTAAAAAAAATTATAATTTTAAAAGTGAAGTGAAATGAAGATATTCAAGTCCTGATTGGACAAAACTGCAGAGTGAACGTGGACTTTGTTTGAACTCTCCAGTGCATCAGTGTCGCAGAAGGACGCCGCGTTCAAAATATTATATAAATACAGTCTACATGGCATCAACGCTGAGAGAGAGAGAGAGAGAGAGAGGGAGAAGAGAGAGAGAGAGAGGAGAGAGAGAGATAGAGAGAGACGAGAGGAGAGAGGAGAGGAGAGAGAGAGAGAGAGAGGAGAGGGTCTCTGGTTTACGCAGGTTGACAGTTTTGTCTTGAAGGAATGTGAGGTGGGCTAAGGCCATATTGTGTGTGTGTGTGTGTGGGTGGTTGAAGACCCCACCTCCTCACACACACACACCACCCCCCCCCCACCGGCTCTTCCTGAATGAAAGAAAAAGAGAGGAGGGAGAGACTTGGAATGTAAGATTAACCTTCTCAACCCGCAGAGGGGAAGGGCTTGTTAAAATTTTAACCCTCTCCTCTCTCTCTCTCTCTCTCTGTCTCCTCTCCCGCCCGCTCTCTCTCGCGTCTCCCCTCTCATCTCTCCGCTCTCTCTCTCTCTCCGCGTCTCTCGCTCTCTCTCTCCCCCTCCCGTTGCCCTCATCTCCTCGCTCTCTCTCTCTCTCTCCTCTCCCACTCTCTATCTTCTCCTTCCTCCGCACTCTCGGACCCCCCACAGACGAACGTCCCTCCAGATAATTCTCCGAGCGCTCCACCTCTCTGGCCCGCCCGATCCTCGTCGAGGGCGGGGCTCCATAACGCGGCCGCCCTCCCCAGCCCCGATCCAATGGTGGGACTGCGTTTGCGGGGGGCTCGGGGACAGGGAGCGGCATAGTCGTGGACTCAATTACAAGGGGCAGTAAAGGGGGGGGGGGGGGGGGGGGGGGGGGGGGGGGGGGGGGGGGGGAGGCGGGGGGGGGGGGGAGAGGGGGGGGGGGGGGAGGGGGGGGGGGGGGGGGGGGGGGGGGGGGGGGATACGTTATACAGGTAAGGGGGTGTGGAGAGGAGCCAAGGAGGCGGCAGGGCTATTCAAAATCGGGATCGTAGGGGCAGATGGGCTCTCAGGCCCTCTCCCCTCCCCCCCCAAGGTACGTCTGTCCACCTGTACAATTCAGTGACCGGTGCAGATCTATTTGCTGTCCGCGAGATTAACTCTTGCAGCGGTGCAGCGGGGTCTCGTTCCCTCTCTGGAGCGCGTCCTCGAGCGTCTAGATCAACGCTCCTCTCCTCTCTTCTCTTTCGCTCTCTCCCTCCGAATCCCTCCAGCCTCAGCCTCCTCCCTCTCTCCCTCCTCACCTCCTCTCGCCCTCCTCTCTCTCTCTCTCCCTCCATCTCTCTCTCTCCTCTCCTCTCCTCTCCCTCTATCTCTCGTCCCATCCTACTCCTCCTCTCTCGCGCTATCTCGCCTCCCCCCCTCTCTCCCCTCATCTCTCTCTCTCTCTCTCTCTCTCTCTCAGGTAGCTTCTTATTGAGCATACAGGCATGAGGGTGGCATTGTTCTTCTCAGCTCTCTCTCAGCAGACGGTGTATATATATATATATTGAACTTCTTGTTAAGTTTAGAAATATGTGCACACTCCAATTGATAGAAATCTTAAAGCTGGAACATATAATGACATTTTAGACATTAATGTACTCTGAACTTTGCGATAACGGTTCGAGGAAGGCCGTCATCTCAGCGTCCAGAGCCGATCCTGAGCTCGCTCTCCTCATGAGAACCTGATCGCAGACACACATTTTGTAAAGATGTTGACTCAGACGGAGATATTTAATGTGGACTGGCCACGGTCTCGGCTCACGTCCACTTAGCTTCATGAGTCAGTATCGGATCAGTGCGTGTTTATTTGGATTGGTGTTGACCCACCTAAAACCTTTGGGATGAACCAGAACCCCGACTGTAAATCAGACCTGGTGGAGGCTGTCGTAGCAGAACCTTAATGCCTTATAAGTACAGGAGAAGGTTCAGCAGACCAACGTGGATGTGGCGTAATGTTTGGCTGTATCTTGATATTTTTAACCTGCTTCGTGCTCTGCACATAAATAGACTATAGACTCTCAGTCAGTGTGTTAATGCAGCAGGTGTACCAAGCACAGACTGCACCACCCAACACTCAGTGGAATCTGAAGGAGGACGGGGTTGCCGCTTCTTATAAATTACATGTGGAGCTTTTTCTGTTCTTTATGATCCTCTCCTGATTCCTTCTTTGTCTTTCTACCAGACTTTAAAATGAGGAGCATCAGTTCACACTCCTCCTCCTCCTCCTGCTCCTCTTGTCTTTCTGTATCTGTACCACCCAGATAACACGCAGCCCGATATAGACCGCTTCTATCTCCTCTACCTTCCTGTCTTCATTCTCCTGCTATCTCCAGCTCTCATTCCTCTTCACCGTTCTCCTCCCCGTCACTGCCGCCGCCTCCTTTACTTCTCCTCGTCCTTAGAAGAAAGTAGATGTTTTTCTCTCCTGTTGCACTTGGCTGCGTCTCATTTCGTCTCGTTTCAGTTTGAAATGCACAAAACCTGAAACCACCTCATCACTTTCCATATTTACAGTGGATGTATCTGTACCTGCCCAGCTCTTAGAGGAGTGACAGCTACCTGATGAACTGTAGGAAGAATATGAATCACCCGATGAGGTCATACCCAGTTCAGCATAACTCACTCGCCGTCATGTACATCAGCTGTGTGATCTAACGTGTGTGTGTGCTTTGTGTTTGTGTTTGTGTGCAGCTTCATTCCTCAGGTGTGTGATAGTGGAAGGAGTGTGTAATGACAGGTAAAGGGGAGGAGATGAAGAGAACGATAATAAATGACATGAAGCGAAGGAGGGAGAAATCCAATATGAAGGTGAAAATCCCAGTGAGAGGGGAGGAGGAGAAGGAGGAGGGCTGGATGGAAAAGAGGAAGGCAGGAAGGAGGTTTTAGGTGAAGAAGAGGAAGGAGGGTGAGGGCATGGAAATAGGAGGAGGAGGAGATGACAGAGGAGACGAACAGGGGATGTTTGTCAGTGTCTGCAGCCTGTTATTAAATCACAATATAGGCTTCAGTTGGGAATGTGTGTGTGTGTGTGTGCGCGCATGTTCTTCAGGTGAGGTCTTCTCTTTTCCATAATCCTCTCTCTTTCAGTATTCTTGTCATCACATTCGTGGAAGTCTTCTGCTGTGCAGAGACCCATCGAGCAGTCTTAGTGATTTTCAGGTTGCAGGAGACGATTTAAAGGGTCAGTTCGCCAAAATAAAGGAACTTAAAAGCACCACAGTCGTAACGCAGATGGAGACATTTGATACTCAATTTCATTAATCAACGTTTTAGCACATCTCTGGGTGAAATAAACAGGATACCGACAGCGTTTGAGCAGCTTTGCCCTCCTTCACTTTGACGTCTACCTGCTAGAATAGGTGTGTTTTTCTGTTTTTGTCTGAATGTGCAGATAATTGTGAGATCTCTGCTGCCACCAAAACACAATGGAAGTGAATTTAATTTTCTTTTTGACTGCGACTTTAATCCGACACACGTCTTTTGAGAAACAGACAAAGTGGCTTGAACGTGTGTCAGATAATGTTAAATGACTTGTGACTTGCACACAAACATCCAGCTTACTTTCTAGTAGTGTTGCAAAAGGGCGGAAACTTTCCAAACAAATAGGAATTAACTAAAAAGTACATGTGATTGATTGAGATTAAGTCCAACTTTAGCATCAGTTTGTTAATCCACAACCTGGCCAATGATAGGCACATGATTTCCACAGAACTTTTGTCTTTAGGGTTGCAACGTACTCATAATCCATTAATCTTCAGTGTATTTTCTCAAATCTTTGATTCATTAATCAGTCTCTGAAATATTAAAACAGAGAATGGCATTTAGAGTTTCTTAGAGTCCAGTATGGCGCCTTCAGTCTGCATGTTTCATCCCACAGACAGTCCACAACCTAACCTAAGAAAAACACAGCACATCATCACGTTTCAGAAGCTGTAACTGGGGGATGTTCAGAACATTTGCTTTAAAAATGACTTAAATCAATGAAGTTCTTTCCGCCTCTGTTGTGGTGTGGCTTAGAGATCTTAAATCCTGGAGATCTGCTTGTCAGGAGGTAAAGTTTGGATGAACTGACGCTTTAAACAGCACAACACTTTCCCAGCATGTTAAACTTGACTTGGAGCTGGGCGGCAGTTTCTTCCTAGAGAGACTTAAATCTTTCTCATTGTCACATTAGTTTCCTGGTGCGTTGGCAGCTTTCCCTACAAGACAAACACAAAGAAAGGCTCATACACAGATAGACACAGTCAGATGCAGTGTTGATGTAGCCCCATTGTTCGCCGTGCGTAAGAGCGAGCGCGGTGCCAACTGCTCCCGATTGAATGCTTCCTGCCATTGATGCCGTTAAAAGTGCCAGGCGTCTCCGAGCTTTCAGGGTGGAGGTACACATTTATAAATCCCGACAGTTTCTGGGAGTAAAGCTGAGCTCGCAGCAAACACGCTCAAAGCAGTGAGTTTAATATTACATAAGCTATCTCGATGGGTCCACATGAGCAACAGTTCCCAGTTCACGCTGGTGGAAGCAGAAGATGGAAGGAACAACAACACAACAGCAGCCACGTTTAGTGTCATGAAACGTGAATTCTGGGCAGCTCGTTTCTTTGTTTTGTGTTCCTGCATCTCGGATTAGAAGTGCAGACCGTTGAGCGGTTCTTTTACTCACACTCTGGAGAATAAAGCAGTGCTATAGTTTGCGGTTTGTTGCGCAAGTGCAACTTTTAAAGATCTGAGGTGATGCATGTCGTTTTCGGGTCGGGTCAACGTTGAGACAAATGAGGGAGCTCTTCAAAGAGCGATCACCGTCCACGGACAGCCATGGTGACATGAGACAGAGACGGGGAATAACAGCAATTAAAAGATGAACAATTATCCGTTAATAATAGTCCAGTGTCTTTCTAATGTTTCATCAGGTTAATACAGTGCCAACCACAGTTGAGCAGCAACACGTCAGTGCCTGAACATGTACGTCCTACTTTAAATGAGCTGTGATGTGATACAGCATGACCTTAAACCAGCAGTGGGAAATGACCCTCTAACACAAGGGATGATGGGTATTACCATGTGATAGATGTAGCTCCGCTCAGCTGGAACCAAAAGACGATTTCATGGATTACGACGTGACAAACTGAAACATGATGCCGCATCCTGTCCGCCTGGCTGTAGGTGAGCAGGAGTGTGTGTGTGTGTGTGTGTGTGTGTGTGTGTGTGGGCTGCTGATTATAATCAGCGTGTTCGCTGCCAAATCCGCTATTTACGAGCGACGTGACGAGCATGGGAACTGCACTCTGCCGTGTGTGTGTGTGTCTGTGTGTGTGTTTGTGTGTGCGGTTTGGCTCCGTCCACACATTTCCAGTGTTGTTGTTTTTTTAAACACACTCTTCAGGTCTGTGCGTGTGTGTGTGTGTGTGTCTGTGTGTGTTTGTCTGCTCCATGAAAGTGTGTCTGAGACTTTTCCAGATCATCTCTTCTTCACTGTGTTCCCCTCACATCGTAATCACCCTCCCCATCTCTCCTCTCTCCTCTCTGTGTCCGGCCACAAAGACTCGTCTGTCCGGTGGATGACTGACACGGTAATGATGGAAATAAATGGAGATAAAGATAGATATGATGGACATCAAACATCAAACTCTTCTT
The DNA here is from genome assembly GCF_000972845.2 of Larimichthys crocea. Classification (NCBI taxonomy): domain Eukaryota; kingdom Metazoa; phylum Chordata; class Actinopteri; family Sciaenidae; genus Larimichthys; species Larimichthys crocea. The sequence goes on from NC_040025.1 coordinate 13,499,847, forward strand.
TGTAGCTACTGATGGAACAAGTGCACTACTAAAGCTTTCCCATCAGTAGAAAACACTGCACACTGAAGGGTTGGCATGGATTCAACAACTGAGACTGAGAATCAGTGATAATATTTAGCTTTATGTAACTTTATGAGCCATGAGTCCATCCTTGTTTTCCAGTGTGAATGTGTGTCATTGTTATGTGTGATCACCATCATTAAGTCTTCAAAATAAGTGAAGCATGTCCGTGTGGACAATCGTCTCTTTCTTCCATTCTTAAATTTCTTTTTCTGTCGCTGCTGTTTCCCAACCATGACTCGGCAAACCGCACGTTTGAGTCACCTCTTTTCACAGTGCTCCTCTTTCTGTCTCTTCATTTAAACCCTTTTTATCCTCTTTTGCTCCTTGGCCATCGTTTTGAGGGTCACACACACTCCTCCGTCCTCGTTTACTCCTCGGCCCTTAATCGTCCTGTTTTTTCCATCCGTCTCGTTCAGGGTTAAACATCACCTCTCGCACAAACACACAAACGCTGCACATTTTTCAGTCATTCATTATGTGTACTGGGCAGGAAAATGAGCAAAGAGGGGAAGAGAGAAAAGAGAGAGAGAGAGAGAGAGATCTGACCTTAATAGGAGTATTCAGCCTTTGAGTGGAGGGCAGGGGTGAAGCTGATGTCATATCTAAATCAGAATAAGGGAGGGATGACGGATGAGTGGAGGCGGGGGGGGATGGAAACGTCTGAAATAGGTGGCTGATATTTTAGAGGTCCTTTTTTTTATTTATTTTTTTTTGCTTCTGTAATTTGTCGTAGCTGATATCAGAGCGTGTTGATGTTGGCAGCTTCACACAGCCTCGCTTTTAGCTTCACTTTGGTGTCATTTCCTGAAGACGGACACAACACGTCAAACATCAGACAGTATCTCGACGTTTGGAGCAGAGCTCGTATCAGTCCGCTGAAATGTATAAAGCAATATTTATTTATCTATTTGTTGCTATTTCAACACCTTTCTATCTTCACTCGTGCACGGTGCAACAATATTGGACTTGACCTTCACCTGCTGTTAAAATGTGATGATTAATTAGATGCATTTGAATAAATACAAATGCTGCATGATCTTTTTTCTGCATGATGTCCTGCAACAGGAGTTTTCATATCGACACACATCGGACAACAAATGCACAGATGCTGACATATCTTTGTTAGGCTGATATTGCATACACGCTGCAGCACGTTTAGTAAAATCACAAGCGTGGTTCAGAGTGAAAGTGTCTGAGGTGGAATCGAGCTGTGAGGAGGAGGAGGAGGAGGACAGGAAGGAGAGAAGGACTCCAGCTGGGAATGACAGAAAAAGAAACCATTCATACTCCATCTTTGATAGAAATGTCAAGTGTGTGTGTGTGTGTGTGTGTGTATGTGTGTATGTGTGTGTGTGTGTGTGTGTGTGTGTGTGTGTGTCTGTCACTATCAAAGCAGAGGAAGTGATTATAAGAGGGCGCCTCCCACTCTTGTTGCTGCCCTTCAGTGGTTTGGTGTGTGTGTGTGTGTGTGTGTGTGTGTGTGTGTGTGCGTGCGTGCGTGTGTGTGTGTCTCTGTTTGATTTAATCTGATTGTTCATTATCCCGACCATAGCTGTGAAACAGCTGCTTTGATGATGACTTGATATTTGTGTGTGTGTGTGTGTGTGTGTGTGTGTGTGTGTGTGTGTGTGTGTCAGCCCGTCATGCATGAAGTCTGTCCCAACCTGTTGGATCTGTCAAAGGTCAAAGGTCACTGCCGGGCTCTTTAGTCCTGAACTTCCTGCTGCTTTGAACCTGTTCACCTCGTCCACACAGAACTTATCTGTTCACCTTTATCACCTCCTCTCTCGTCCATCTTCTCTCTGTACCTGCCGAGTCGCTCGTCCGTCCACCTGTCGTTCCTTCCCTCTCTCAGGCTGTCCATCCATCTCCTCACGTACCGTCATTCACTCTCTTTCCCTCCGTCTCCTCTGTCTTCAGCTCTGTGTTATCATAGCTGTCCTGCTCCTGGTAGAGATAGCGAAAGATGGATGAACTAAAGAAAACCACAAATAGTGAAGTGAGAAAACTACAGTGATGGAGGGAGGAAGAACTTCTAAGATGTAAATGTTTGAAAAGCCGGAGTAATGTCTTTGTCTTTAAATCAAATATGACTAACACCAAAAACAAAACAAGGAGGAGAATTTTGGACATTTTTTAGTTTTTCATTTCATTAAGTCAATCAGTTTTTTATCATTGTTTACTTATATATCTTTGGGTTTTGGGCTGGTGGCAGTACAAAACTATGTGAAGACGTTACCTTGTGGTCTGGGAACTAGAGTGCAACCAACAGTTTTAACGTTTTCTAAGTCAGTCGACAGATTCATCGATAATGAAACAAACTTGTCTGCAGTGTGTGTTGAGTTTTGGACTGTCGGGTAGTTATGATGTGCATTTTTTACCATTTTCTGTTTTTTTCTGGACTAAATCATTCATCGAACAATCGAAAAGTTTAATCAGGAATGAATAATAGTTGTTAGATGGAGTGCTAGTCCTAGTCATACAGCCCTGACGTCTCTGATGTGATTTAGTGATTGGATCCCATTGGTTCATTCAAGAGCTGTAGACATAAGTTAAAGGTTCTGTGATGTTGTTCAGACATGTTGGCTCTCTCCTCCAGGCAGAGCGTCCGCGATCGTCCATTCAGCTCGGTCCTATTGTCTTGCAGTGTTTGCTCGCCCTCGCAACCTCCTTTTGATTTGCAGCATCGGTCCTGAGCCCTCCCAATGACTTAGCATTCAGTATACTTCTCAATGGGCCCTTTATCACACCATTGTGTCAGTGAGAGTGTTTGGCCCATTCAGAAACACCGCGGAGAACAAACATGGAGGAAACAGTTGGTCGTGAATAGCCAATGAAGTGTCTTAGATCCTTCACGGAGAGACAGGAAAGGTTTCAATGGGAAAGTAATTAAAAACGGGGATTAGATTGGTTAATCAGTTACTCGATGTGCATGCAAACAAACAGCAGACATGTCCTGTACTTACTTTAAAGTTAGAGAGAGAGATGTCATCCTGAAGGACTTTCTCTTCTCTTTTTAAGGACATGATCTTTCCAAGGACAAATACAACACACAGATTGACTTCAGTGATTCAATGATTGGTATTTAAAAAAAATATTCTAGCTCTGTCGAGGGCTGTGTGAGCTCTCAGATGGTTAAAACCATATTAGACCAGAGCTGAGATGGAGAACTTTGGATCATTGTTGCTGAAGTTTTGGGTTTAAGCCTCATGCAGCTCAGAATGCTTCAGTAACAGTCTCTAAAATCGAATATACCATTTGTATATCATGCAAATCATAACTGCTATAGTACAGGACATGGACAGGACAGGAAAAGTTCACGCTATCAGATATCTGTATCAACCCCCAAAGTCCTGTATCAGTCATGTCATGTCCTAGATGTCCAGCTGCAGTATGTGAGGAGTGTGTGTAGCTTCCTCCACAGACAAAACCCAGACAGAAAAACACTTTCTGTGCCAGACTCGTCTTCCCTGAAGGACACCACTGACTTTGAGCAGTTTTCTTCCTGCTCTGCCAAGTCAGACTAAGAATAGTTTGATGCTAATGTCTGTCCACTATCACACAATGAGCTCATTTTAATGTGGGACGGGCCGGATTTAACTCTGTAAAACCTCCCAACGACTCACTTTTACACTTTCATTTAAGCCTGATTTGGATTTGACAACTTTATCAGCTTGAAGGGAAACAGAACCGCTAAATCAGGCTTGTTAAAATATACTGGGGACCTGTGAGGGACCAAAACTGAATAAACCAGCAGGTATTTCTGCATCTTCCAGGCATTGCTCCAAACTTTAACTTTAGCTGCGCATTCATAAGTAGAATCGTCCAGTCGTCTTTTCTGCTGCAGTGAGCCAGTCACTTCAGCAGCGTGACTAAAGGTATGACTGAAATATCTCGACAACTGTTGCTTGGTTTGCCCTAGATGTTGCACAAGCATTGTCCCTCGAAAATTAACCATACTGACTTTAGTGATCCTCTGATTTTTCCTTTACTGCCACCATGAGATCAACATTTTAATTTGTCCTGAGCCGTACTTTGTACATAGTATCGTACATAGTCAATGTTTTAACTGCTAAATATCAGCTTGTTTGCTGGTATTTATTCTTTAAGTTTCACTACTGAGGCCGTGTCTTCACTAATGTGGATAAGTCAATCGCAAACTTAAAATGTTCTTGCTAGAACTTTAGAGAGAAGCGAAGAGAGGAGATGAAACTATATTGAGATGGAAACTTAAAACCACAAATATATCTTCTTATGGATGTAAGAGGTCAATTCAAGGTCCACTTTCATGGTGAGAAAAAAGCTAGTAAGTGGACTTTGAGTAAAACATGATTTTGTCAGTTAGTCTTCAGTGGTTAAATATACCTACTAACTGTGGATCAATGGCTAAAACAGAGGAAAAACAACATTGTTCATATTAAGATTAAGATTAAGATTGAATGACTAAATACCTCAAAGAAAAATCTGAAGTTAGCGCGTCATTATCATTTTGATTCCTCTCTGCTCGTGAATACTTGCTGGAATGTTGGAATTAAAGCTATCTCTTTTCTCATAACTCCCTTATCTGCATTTTCCGTGAATGTCAGAAGAAAGGCAGCCACACACGATAAAATGTGAAGAAACGGGACAAAAAAAGCAACAGAGTGCGAGGAGGAGGACAAAGAGAGACGTTTGCTTTTGTTAATGTGACAGTAAATATTGGTTTTAACCCCGGTCAACTCCAGCCGAGTGTTTGAGTTTCTCCTCTTTTCTTTGCTGGGGAATGAAATGAAGGAGCAGGAGCGGAAAGAAAAGGGAGCACAGAGGAAGTGTAGGTCACTAAGTTCATCTTACGTTTCGAATGATGAACACAAGTGGGAGTTTGCTGGTGTCTAACATCAACAGTGAAGGAAACATCTGAGGCATCAGCAGGGTACACACTTCTCACATACAGGTGTTCATATCTTAATCCCATATTTTCAGGGATTTCTTTTAATCCAGAACAGATTTAGCTGCCATGTCCCCCTCATTTCACGAGAAGGATGAACTTTTATTTTGAAAGAACAGCACATGAGAATTTAATTTGCCAAAGCAGATTCTTGCAGAAACATTAGTTTGATTGATATTTATAATAAAAAACATGATTTATAAAAATGTAAAACTTCTGTCAGATTGCAAATGAACCCTTTCAAACTGGGATAATGACAAAATTTATTGAACAAAAATGGTAAAAAAGTGAAATATCTGCTGTCGATGGCTCCAACATCAGCTCAGGTAACTCAAGACAAACCAATAAAAGTTTTAAAACCTGTCGTGTAGCTAAATCTGGTACATTTACATCAAGTTAATGAATGTGTACTATCATTAAAACAAAAACAATATAGCACACTGTGTATGTTAACTTGTATACAGCCAAAAAAGCCCAATGGAGAAGTTGCTACAACGTAAATTTGATATTCTTAGCGGGCAGTCGTCTGCGTATTGACTTATGATCATTCAATGCAGCGCATTGCAGGAAAATGTTGTTGTCGCTCCGATTCGGACAGTCGCGTAGCTGCAGGAATGTCTTCCCCCTCGTACAAACAGAGGAGTGGAGACGGGGGATGGAGGGATGAATCTACAGAGAGAGAGAGAGATGTAGGGGAGGACAGCAAACAGAAGGGAGTGTTTTCCCATAGTTAAGTCATAAAATGGTGAGTGGGAGTGGAGGTGTGTGAATGTGTGCTGTGGGAGGGGGGGTGAAGGTTACGGCAGGGTGTGTGTGCACATGGATTGGTAGCACACAAAGCTTTCTAATAATTTAGAGTGATTGAAATGTATAGATTTTTTAAATCCTTCCAGTAAATGATGTAGAAACTCCACAGTTATACGTCTTCGGAATGATTGAAGTCAGGAACAGAATCATTTGAACGTCTTCGGAATGATTGAAGTCAGGAACAGAATCATTTGAATAAATGTCCATTATTCTTTGAAATGTCTTCAGTCAGTCAGGCATTGAGGTGATCTGTCAAATCACTTCTTTTGAAGAGTTCTGACTGAATGTAGATTGAATTTAAATAACTAGTCATCTGTGTCCTCGTGGCTTTATTATCCATCCACGATGGCTCCACACAGGACTGATGTAACCTTCAATTCGCGCTCCTTTAATGTCGTCATCTTGTTGCGCCCTCTTCTTCTGGTTTTCCAACAGGAAGGTTTCTGAATAATCGCGTGAACCAGCTCCTAATATTCTAATAATCGTAGTGATTATAGATGAAAACAAATATTCATTTGCATTTTCTTTTGCAGAATTACTCGAAATTCGGTCAAAATTTGGATACATTTGGATGGAAATGGTCTCTGACACCAATACGTGCTTTTAAATCACTCAAAAACTGTAAAAAAAAAGGTTGACTCCAGCTTAGTTGCTTCAATAAATGCATGTTATATAAAACTTGCATTTGCAGGTGCATGATTTGGTGTTTGAGATTTAGTTTTGTGTGGATTTCAGCAACAAAAATAAAGTTCTTTAACTTTTATTCCAAATTAAATTGCTGACATAAATTAATATGTACTGGGTATATGAGCTACTACATTTTAAAATTCTCAGTAATGATTGATAAGATAGATAGATAGATAGATAGATAGATAGATAGATAGATAGATAGATAGATAGATAGATAGATAGATATACTTTATTTATCCCAAGCTGGGAAATTATAGTATAGTATAGTATATAAGCTGAGATCAGAGGCATCACTAAGTCTCCCATTGATTCTTTAGATAAGGTACAGCTTTGACTAAAGTCCAAGAAACTCCTGAGAAACAGACAACAATGAAATCAGACTGAATGATCAGCTCGACATTCGGGTGTGTGCACGTTCTCATTCCTGTGTGTTTACAGAAATGTGTTTGTGTGGCTCAGCGGTTAACGTTGTCTTCAGCGACTGTGACCGACTGTGACGCGCTCCACGGAGCAAAGCTTTAATTTAAAACCTCATCATGCTGAGACACTCCAACCTGAAAGAGTGGGAGTGTGTGTGTGTGCACTTGTTCCTTCAACCTGAGGTTTGGACACTTGAATGAGTCTCCCATCAGCTGTCCGCAGAGACTGAACTTGTGACCCTGTGATCACCCGCTGGATCGCGCCGCCATCAAAGCAGACAGCCACAGACAGACATTTGTACTGACACACAGAGAGGAGGTGTTTATTAGCGACCGACGGAAACAAGCTGAGAGCTACAGCAACTGTGACGGCTTCTATTAAGGCCGACAGCTGGGGAGTCTCAGCGCTCGCCGTCACCATTAACGTTCAGCCTTACACTGTAACACATACTGAGGATGTTTGACACGGGAGAGAACATTTCTGTCTGGCAGCCTGTCTGCATGATGAACACCATCTGCACGGAAAAAAAAGAGAGGTTCGCTAATATCTATATAGCTAATAGGTTATCCAGCCAATCAGAGGGCCCTGACGTTGATATTTCCTGTAACTTGTTTCTGCTTTAGTAATCTGCGTCTTGTTTCTTGGCCAGCTGCACCTAAAAATGCAGAATATTTCTTAAAAATGCAATTATTTTGTGGTTGTGTGTGTGTGTGTTACTCAACATTTGACAGGTGTAATAGATCTTTTTCACAGCAGAGATTTGGGCTGGATTCAGACCAGGTTTTCAGCTTTTTCCATTCATTTGAACGGGGGTTATTGCATTTTGGCTGCAGAGGTGAGAGATGCATTTTCTGCCAAAAGACAAACAGCATTGGTGGAGAAAGTTGACAGTCAATCAGACCGATAAAACCTCCACAGTCAGCGTGAAATGTGACTAAAACTAAGAGCTATCCAGGTGGATTCATGGACTAAACTCTGATACTCCACCACTTGTGTTTCTGATTTTGTTTATTTAATTTACCAGCTTCTAATTCTGTGTCTGGTTTACATGCACGCTGCAGATTAGTGACATAAAGTAGTTCCCTTTGGTTTGTGTTGAGAAAGCAGTGGTTGAGCGACAGAGACAGTAAATTAGAAAGAGGGAGCGCTGGTGAATCAGAGAAATAAAAAAAAAAATTTAAATTCTGATTGTTCCAAAGCTGTTACATTCATCACAATAACCACACCCACATCCCACCACCCAACCACCCCCTGGATTTGCATGTCACAGCAGGGAAAGCACAGCTATAATTAACATTAACAATGGCTGCATACCCTTTAGTTCAACCAGTTCTAACGCCCTTGCATTGTGCACGCTGACCCTTTAATGTAATTAGTTACACCACCTGCATCTCTGCTGCTGCGACATGTCAACATGCCTGTTAAACACAGCGTCCATCTGGATCTAATTTACCGGTGTGTCTGCACAGCTGTACCGTGTCCAAGTTCAGCCTCTGTGTTCACCTTGAACCAGAATCTGACCTCTGACCTCTCTGCAGATGGAGAAAGTACAACGTATCTCTCAGCTTGAGCTCTAAACTCATTAATTACCTCTTAGAAACAACTAACTGCAACAGCAAATACATTTTACGAGAATCTATCATCGTCTGGCCTCAATAAAGAGTTTCTACAGACTCCCCCTCTCTCCTCCTCCATCTCTCTCTTCATTGAGACAACCTTTACTCCACCCTCATCTCTCTTATCACTCTTCATCCTCCTCTCGCTCTCCACTAATTATGGAATTTGCCCCAGCTGTCTGTCATAATAAGGGATGGAGGGAGCATATGAAAGGACGAGCAGCTCAGGATCGTGGAGAAAGTCAAGGTCACCGGAGAGGAAGCCTCCCTTCCTTCTCCTTCTGTCCTCCCTTTCTTGGCCTGGTTTTTCAATTTGCTTCTGATTCCTTCTTTATATCCCACAGTTCCTCTCATCTCCTTTTTTTTTTGTTGAGTTTAGAACATTTTCCCAGGTGACTTTCTCGGTTATTCAGTCCGTCAGGCTGCAACATGTCAGCTGACTTTTCCTGAAAGCTTCTGAACTTCGTCAGTGTTATCTTATCACTTTGACAGATTTAAAAAAAAAAACAAATCCATTACGCTTTAATTGGGAGCAAGTGAGTCCCCTGAGGTTTATGTGTTGCTTTGGCGTTCTCAGACATGACTTCAGAGGTTTTTATAATGATTCATCCATCCGTCAAAAGTTCTGCAATATCTCAAATATGAAAGAACTAACCAGAGGTTTTTATAATGATTCATCCATCTGTCAAAAGTTCTGCAATATCTCAAAAAAGTTTATTTGATCTTAACTTAACGAGAAAATTCTGCAAATGTTGTGAGACTGGCTTTTTAATTAGGGAGGTCAAGAGAGAGAAAGAGGTTTGGTGCTCATAGTTGAGGACATGATGAGGGTCATTCCTCCTGGAATGTCTAAATCCTTTTTTCTCACCTCATTCAGACCCATAATCCTTCAGTCCTGCACCAGAAATGCACAATCACAAACACACACAGTGCACAATCCCAAAAACAGCTACATGCCTGACCTGAAACCTGAAGCAGCCGATATCTGATGATTTCTGTGAAAAAATCGGAGAATTCAACGTTCACTTGTAATGAGGCAAAGAATCAAGATTTGAGCTTCTCTCTCAATCAGAATGCAATGTTGTCGTTCTTTATATTAACTAATGGCACACACAATCCGTGTACGACAAGTAGACCTTTTTTTTTTTACTCTGAATCAGCCTTTATTTTTCAAGTATGTATTCAGGCATAGAAGGAATTTGACTCTCGGGAAGGACCGAACAAAATGTTCTCACTTTTCAAAAGCGTCCTCTCTCCAAAGGTCTAAAACACACAGATGGAGGTACAGGGCACGTACACACACTGTGCAGGAGTTTCCACATCCTGGGGGGATGTTGAAATGTCAGACAAAGTTGTGGAACAAGGTATCAATCTGTAGAAGAACCCGGAGGATAAACTGTTCCCCGGGGCCTCTTCTATCTGTTTCACCTCCCACCCGTCCTCTTTCACTCTGCTACTAATTTCTGCTTCAATGTTTCTTGATGGCACTCAGATGCTTGAAAATGCAGGTATTCATCCTCAATGAAGTCATATTACCTCAAATAAACAATGATAAGGTTTGGAAACTTGGAAAGCCGTGCGGCAAAATGATTTGTGCAACAAATATAAGCTTGCAGGTTGCTGAATTTTCACTGCCAACTTAAAAACAGTAGCGGTAAATGTGCGATCTGTCTTTTCTCTCACCCTCCTTTCCTTCCCATCCTCCCTCCTTCCTTGTCTGCTCTGATAAGTATTCTCTGAGAAGAAGTGAGTCTTTCCATGACGAGTCTTATCTCTTCTCGTCCTCCTTCACATCTGCTTTTTTTTTTCTCCTCACTATCTTGAACACTCTTCTCATTGTCTTCCCCGTTCAGCTCTCACCCTCTTCTCCTTCTCCCTGTCACCTTATTTCCTTCTCTCCAGAGCTTTGAGAGTTATGAGTTTCCCTGGACATTCATTGTACTTGGTCTGAAATTGAAACTTTGCAGTGTTCTCTTTCTTGATATCTTCTAGTTTTGACTTGTTATTGAGTAAAGTCGACAGTTTTGTAATAATTCAGATAGCAAAACTATTTGAAGTTACAAATGTTTTTGTTTTTGTCTCAGTTAAACCTCACTCGGCTCCAACTATAAATCCCCTCTCAAGGGTTTGCACCATTCCATTTATTCCAGCGGGAAGTCAGTGTTTCCGTCTCTGTGACATCCCTGGAACGCATCACATCACCAAGTCTTAACCCGGCTTTTCTGTTCCTGCACCGACACGTCCGAGGTGGTATATATATATATGTGGGTTTGTGCAAACCGTCATGAAGATGGAAAGATAAAGACAGACAGTCTGTAATCTTTACATTTCTCGAGTGTTTCAGAAGCGCTGAGATCACTGGCTGAGCGTGTATGGGCGGGCTGCGTGGATGTATAGCTGTTAAAGCTGCAGGTTGTCTTTAGCCTCCGGGTGGTGAAATGCCACCTGGAGGACTGTGCGGCTGGAATATCGAGGTGGTTATTGGGAACATGCAGGCTGTTATTAGGTACACTTCTCTGAAAGTGTTGGTCGGGTTTTCTCTTCCTTTCATTTACTGATAATGTGCAGTTACAGATGACACTATGCTCTGCTGTGCTAAGATCACGCTTTAATTAAAGTTTATGTCCCGTCTCTCAGTTTAACACAGCAGGAGATCATTTGGGGAATGCACAGAAAGCTTACAGGTCAGTTAGCCTGGGGCTAGATGTGACATTTGCAGCCTCAAATATTCGATATCCCCACCCGTAGCCTGAGGCTCACTAACCCCACCTCAGACCGGGCTTATCTCTGTCTTTAAAAGGTTATATCAGCCTGGAAGCTCTGGATGAAGGTGATAAATGCAAGTGTGACCTAAGTTAAAGTTATTTCGATCACAGCTGATTGCTGACCACCTTTTCAGATGACATGAACGTGTTTCAGTACAGAACTCATGTCTCATTGTTCGACAGATGGACACAAGCGTCTCAGTTGTGTTGGAGGATAAATCACTGGACAGCAGAAGAGTCCAAGTCTCTGCTTTTGATAGACACGGTCTCATTTTTCAGCCCTTTAATAATTCATCATGACACGTTTAAAGAGGCGTCTTGTTTTAAACGGTGAAACTTTAAACTGTCAGAAAATGTTCTCACTGAAATCGAAGAGGAGCCGTGACAGTCTGTCCTCCGGGAATCTCGGTCAGGAATTCTGTCCTGGAATCCTGAAGGGACAGTGGACGGACATTCCCAAACCCCCGGAGAGAGAGAGAGTGAGGAAGGGACAGCGTAGACAGAAATGAATTTCCTCCTTTAATGTGAAGTTTGTTCATGCAAAACTTCAAAAAGCATCGACCCAAACTTCACGACAGGGCTTCAGTTTGAAGACCGTAGAGCTGCAACTACAACGGTCCTGAACTTTATGAGGTTTGGACACTTGAATGAGACTTTGAGAGTCGACTGCAAGCAGCAGATCTACTCATTAAGGTTAAAGGACTTATAAATAATATAAAATAATGAGCCGCTTCTGAACTTTGGTCTTTTTAGTGTCTTTGTGTTTAAAATTCATGGCCTGATGAGAATTTGTGGATTCGTCTTGAATCTTCTTGAGAATGATCTTTAAATCTTCTTGCATGTCCAAATTGTGACGTTGGATTTCTCAGATCGGAATATCTTCTTGCATGTTTTGATTAATTCATCTGATCTGTTCCTTGTTGCTTCTTTTGTGAGTTTCACATCCACTGATAACGAAGACGATGATGAGAGTGTTTTGGAATGAAAGAAAGAGAAAGATGGAGAGGGAGGTGTAGAGACATTCATGACGGTGGATTAGGAAAGGAGGAAAAAAAAAGACACACAGAGATTGACTTGGAATGTGAGGAATGACCTTCATTCTTTGGGAGCTGTCCAAGACCCGGCCACACACATTCGTGTGTGTGTGTGCGTGTGTGTGTGTGTGTGTGTGTGTGTGTGTGTGTGTGTGTGTGTGTGTGTGTGTGTGATTACAGCAGCTGCTCCTCAGCCTGGCACCACTGGATCTGTCTGCAGAGACGGAGTGAGACAGATTACACACTTGACTGACAGATAATAAGACGAGTCGGTGGTGGAAACAGTGAAGGAGACGGATTCAGACAAATCAGACTTCGAATATCTGTACAAGATGTTTTATGATCTGAAGTCTGGAGCAAACAGTTGGGAACGATCTGCCGTACCAACCGTAACGTAATATCACCTCCACGTCTCGTCTTTTCACGACCTGTCTCACGTTTGTTTGTTGTTGTTTAATCCAGACACAAAATTCTTCTTCTTGTCCTGACTCACAGAGACAGACTACAAGGTGGGCTGACTCTTGATGCTGTGACCCTGTGGAGGTACAGCGTGATGCCAGACAGGGTCACAGGGAATGTAGAAGTATTTATGTTATACATCAGTGGCCTCATGAGGAGCTTTCATGTTGAGTGACTGATAGATTTATTAATCCCACGAACTGGGAAATTCTTTTTATACTCTGTTTTTATTTACATGCATTTTAACCCAGATGCAGTACAAGGCATAGACATGCAATTTTGGAGAGAGATGGTGGAGTGATGGGCAGCAGTTTGGGGGGATCGGTGCCTTGCTCAAGGGCACCTCGGCAGTGCCCAGGAGGTGGACTGGCACCTCTCCAGCTACCAGTCCACCTTCCATATTTTTGGTCCATGTGGGACTTGAACCGGCCACCCTCCGGTTCCCAAGCTACTGCCGCAGTGACTGATGGATGGAAAGCTGAAATTTGCATCCTTCCTTGACTAAATTATTGATTAACTTTCTTCTTCTTCTTCTTATGATCATAAAAAATACCCGTCCTGATCCGCACAGCCCAAAGCAGCATCTTCAGATTACTTGTTTTGTCTGACCAAAACCAAAACCCACCTGTAATGTTGATGATAAAAAGCAGAACAAGTAAAAAATGCTCACGTTTAGGAGGCTGGAAACATTTTCTGTTTGACATTTTTGCTTAAAAACGTACAGAAAATGAGCCGGTTCAGTCAAAATTGCTTCAAAATCATTAAATTAGCTTTTTCGTTCAGTCAAAATTGCTTCAAAATCATTAAATTAGCTTTTTCTTTCGGCATACAACCTTTGCCAGATGCAGTCCACCTCAAAAACATCCACACATGATGACCTGTGTGACATGAATGTATGTTATTATCGTGTTTTATTGAAATAAAGTAACACTGAGTCACTTTGTTCTGAGAGGACGCAGTTTAACTCTCTCCTACATACTGACAGATGCAGCTGCAGCTCCGGCTCTCCTTTACAACACGGCCAGTATTTCCTCGGTCCTGTGTTTCATCAAGCTCACACACACACACACACACACACACTCACTCTCTCTTGACGCCCTCGAGACGCCAGAATAATCTGCCCATCCGCCTGGATTACTGTAAAGAGATTCACACGCGCCTCCACACACACACACCAGAACATCTGTCGGTGCTGTGCGATGTCAGTGTGTGTCACCGGAGCGAGTGTAGGCTGTGATTAAAGAGCGTTCTCTCCGGGGAAGGAAACTTTTAAAGCTCAGCTCTGGATCGATTCCAGTCGATCTGCGTTAGTGCTAAAATTAGTCGTTAATTAATGATAATTAATGAGTTTGTGGACTTTAAATATCAAACATATGGTGTACATACACTGTAACCGAAGCTCAGAGGTCTAGGCAATAACACACACAGAGCTGTGTGTTTTCTGCTGTGTTTTTCTGACATTTATCAGCTGTCACACACACACACACACACACACACACACCCAGCATGAGAACAGTGACTCTTTCTGTCCTCCGACCTCGGCAGAGTTCAGATTTATTTCAGTAATTCTTTCAGATTTCGATGAACAGAGAGCAGCGTCTGTCTGTGAGCAGTTGATTGGATGGTGATGGTGATGGTGATCCAGATGTGGAGTTCAGACCGTTCACAACGTTGTTTAGTCCAAAAATACCAAAGGTGAAATCTCCAGGTGCCTTTTATCATCTGACCAACAGCACGGCACCTCCCAAAAGACTCAAATATTTTCATCCATGAAGTGAAAACCGCTGAATTACTTGAATTTTTCATCGACTGTCAAAATGAAATCCAATTAATTTTCTCGTGGATGAACTAATTGATTAATCAGCAACATTTCAGCTCTGAATGAGTATGTGTACAAAAAGTTCAGTAAAGGCTCTGACTCAACAGGTGACCTTTAAAGTTTATCGCTTCACTTTTATCTCTCTCTGCACAGTTTGTACATGTGGAAGCTTTTCCTCCCTCCTTCCTTCATCCCTCCCTCTCTCCTTCCTTCATCCCTCCCTCCTTCCTTCATCCCTCTCTCCTTCCTTCATCCCTCCATCCTTCCCTCTGTCCCTTTTGTTGTGTGTCTCCCGTCTTATCTCCATGGTTACCTGAGGCACCGGGAATGTGGTGCCACCAAGGAATGTGTACAATTATTAAACCAGCCAGAGGCCAGACACACACACACACACACACACACCACACACACACACATGCATTCCTCAGACGTACATACACACATATATCACATGGGCATGTACATTAAACACATGGATTAGTTCATATTTTGAATTCAGACGCGTGTCGGCCTGATGCTCAGATATTAAAGCAGCTCATTACAGCGGGCGTTAGATGTTTTTAGGATTAGTATTTGAATCTGTTTAGCTCCTGAAGACGTTTTCAGAAGCCCGGGTCGCTGCTTCGGGCCTCCTGCCTGCTCTCCTCCCTGCTCTCCTGCCTGCTCTCCTGCCTGCTCTCCTGCTCTCCTCCCTGCTCTCCTCCCTGCTCTCCTGCCTGCTCTCCTGCCTGCTCTCCTGCCTGCTCTCCTGCCTGCTCTCCTGCCTGCTCTCCTGCCTGCTCTCCTGCCTGCTCTCCTGCCTGCTCTCCTGCCTGCTCTCCTGCCTGCTCTCCTGCCTGCTCTCCTGCCTGCTCTCCTGCCTGCTCTCCTGCCTGCTCTCCTGCCTGCTCTCCTGCCTGCTCTCCTGCCTGCTCTCCTGCCTGCTCTCCTGCCTGCTCTCCTGCCTGCTCTCCTGCCTGCTCTCCTGCCTGCTCTCCTGCCTGCTCTCCTGCCTGCTCTCCTGCCTGCTCTCCTGCCTGCTCTCCTGCCTGCTCTCCTGCCTGCTCTCCTGCCTGCTCTCCTGCCTGCTCTCCTGCCTGCTCTCCTGCCTGCTCTCCTGCCTGCTCTCCTCCCTGCTCTCCTGCCTGCTCTCCTGCCTGCTCTCCTGCCTGCTCTCCTCCCTGCTCTCCTGCCTGCTCTCCTGCCTGCTCTCCTGCCTGCTCTCCTCCCTGCTCTCCTGCCTGCTCTCCTGCCTGCTCTCCTGCCTGCTCTCCTGCCTGCTCTCCTCCCTGCTCTCCTGCCTGCTCTCCTCCTGTCATCACATTACCTGTCGTCCTTGTGAGGTGACGCAGTAACGCTCGTGTCTCTTTTAGCGCCGCGTCCTCGTGTTTGGACGAGGCGAAGTGGTTTCAGGACGTCTTCGATGGCTCGAGAAGCTGACTCGTGACTTTAATGACGAGCTTCTAAAGTTTTCTTCTTGATCTTGTTTCCGCTGCTCTCTGTAAATGTTTTCTGCTTCATCGTCTCTTCTCTGCCCTTTATTTCTCTTTTACACTAGTTTGACCTGTTGCTGGCTGCCCGTTGCCACGGTAACGGCAGTCTCAATTGATGGGATTGACAGGCAATTCAGGGAGGCGGACCTGGGAGGCCACCACTAATCCATAAATCCTGTGTGTGTGTGTGTGTGTGTGTGTGTGTGTGTGTGTGTGTGTGTGTGTGTGTGTGTGTGTATGTCAGCAAAACTCTTTGTTGAAACTAAGCGTGTGTGTGTTTGACCAGGCAACAGACTGACTCCCACCGAGAGCTGGAGACAGACAGCTGAGAGACACAGCGCAGTGTGTTGGTTTCATTTTGTGTTTTTATTCTGGTTTCAGTGTTTCATCAGAACTTCATCAAACCGTTTATGTCAGTGAGAGAGAGAGAGAACGAAAAACGAGTCACCCTGACAGACTTTGGACACAAAGTGTGGGAACATTTGTCAAAGGTTTTCTGAAGTTTTGGAAAGGTGTCCACCTGACCTCCGTCTGTTAGCATCTAAAAACTGGTGAGCGTGTGTGTGGGAGCGCTTTGAGTGGTCGGAAGTCTAGAAAGGAGATAAATAAACGTACACACTGTTGGGGGCTTTTATTTTGAAAAGTCTATCAAACATCCGGATCTTCCTGTAAGATTTATTTTACCCCCTGTGCATCACATCAGGCACACTAATGGTAAATGGACACATTCACACACTGATGGCTTTGGCTGCCATGCAAGGTTTGAGGAGTTAACCATTCATACGCGTAGACGCAACCTTCAGGAGCAACTCTGGGTTCAGTATCTTTCCCACTTCGACACGCAGACTGGAGGA
Organism: Larimichthys crocea; assembly: GCF_000972845.2. NCBI lineage: Eukaryota > Metazoa > Chordata > Actinopteri > Sciaenidae > Larimichthys > Larimichthys crocea. The sequence continues at coordinate 13,516,773 of NC_040025.1, forward strand.
GTTGTGACATATTGTGTCTGTAATTCATAAATAATTCATAATTAATTATCGATCAAACAATATCGAATTTATTTATATTTTGTCTTATTGTGCTTCGTTTCAAACACATTCTTAGAAGTTTCTATTCATAATCGCACCACAATGTTTCACACAATGAGGCCAAACATATTGACAGATGTTTTAGATCCTTTCACTGCCTGCTGAAGCTGCTGCTCATTGTAAACGATGAAGCCGCCTGCTCTGAGCAGATCAGCTGACGTCTGTGCGTGTTCAGTCGTGTGTTTCCAGTTAGAACCTTCGTCTCCGGTTCAGAGGATCCGCTCTGAAGCTCGCTGCTGCCTGAGCAGGTCAAACTCTAACCCTGGAATCAGAGGAATGCTTCTGGATTTTTCTTTCAATATGTCTGGTCCCCCTCCATCCCGAGGGACGAGTAGAGGCCTCGCTTTCTGTTTCCTGTCCTTCAGATCTCTTTCAGACACACACACATACGTATATGCTAATACACACCGTGGCTGAAGCCTTTATCTGTGTTTGAAGAACAAAACACTTCTTCCAATGGGAGAAAACTGGAAGTTGCTGTGTTGTCGTATTCAAAAGTCTCCAGCTGTTGGAGCAACAAAGTACGGGTGGTTGGACGGATGGAGACGGATGGAGGAACTTGAGTCTCTTATGTCAACAGATGACATGTGACATGGTGTCCTCCTCCTCCATCTCTCTGTCCTCCTTCTCCCTCATTCATCAGTATGAAACACTTCTGACATTCCACAGTGAGGGAGTAGTAGTGTGTGTGTGTGTGTGTGTGTGCGTGCGTGTGTGCGTGTGTGTGTGTGTTGTCAACACATCTGACAGAGCTGCCTGTCAGAAGGAGGAAGTCTGGAGATCACAGGTCGAACACCATTGATGGATGATCAAAGCGTGTGTGTGTGTGTGTGTGTGTGTGTGTGTGTGTGTGTGTGCGTGCTCTAAGACAAAGACCAGCTGAGTGTTGGACGTGTTGTAACACGGAAAGAAAGATAAGTTGATTTGTTTTTTTTTACATTCAAAGACTCAAATCAGACTTTCAGTCAAACACTGTGTGGAATCAGACTGACAGTTTTGTCCTTTAGAGAGTGAAATCTGATGTCACTGTGTTTCTATAGCACTCTATATGTGCACAGTATAAATGTATGAGCTGAAGCTCCAATGAGAGTGTCAGTTATCCTGGAAAGAGGAGTTCATTTGGGTGGCGTGACTCCGACTGTGTTTGTTGCAATTCGCTGCAAGTTTGAGAGCGAGCTGGATAAAATCGACAAATAAAACAATTTGTATCGAAGTAAAATCTGACATCAGGAAAGTGTTCATGCATAAAAACATTTACACATCCGCCCTGTGATTTCGATCGGCCCGTGTTACACCACCTAACCTTCCATGGAGCTTCCAGCCTCTGAATGTCAGACTGTACAGATGTATTCCTCTCTCCACTTGATTTGCTTTCGGTATCATGGGATCAATGAATATTATAGCATCACATGCTTCATTATAAATGAACTCCCAACACACACACACATACTGTAGAGGAGGTGATTGTGATCGGTCCTCGTGTTATCGTGTTGTTTCAGTGAGTTCTGTTCAGTCCCTCCGTCTCTCTCCGCCCGCGTTTGTCATCGCTGTCTGAAGACGCTTTCAGGAAATTAACGAGGGATGACAGGTGAAAGAAAAGAGTCTGCAGACAGGGGGAGGTTATGGAGCAGCATCTGGTGTTCATTAGCGACAGGACTCAGCCCTTTTTGATAATAACTCGTAACGTGTAACACGACATCACAGATCAGACGTGTTGGAGCTGTTGACGGGACGTCTCTGAGGACAAATGTCTGATTAGTTCCTCTCTTTGCCCTTTACACGACTTTTCCATCTCATTTCCTTTAGTTTACTTTTCTGTCCTTTACTCCCTTTTGTTTCATTTCTTTCTTTTCTGTTCGCTTTACATCCTTTCATTTCTTTCAGGTTTATCCTTTCTTTTCTTTTAACTCCTTGACTTTCCTGTTGTTCCTTTCCTTGAAGTTCCTTTCATTTCCTATTCTTACTTTTCTTTCTGTCCTTTCCTCATTTCCTTTTCATTCCTTTGATTTAATTTCCTTTCCTTTCTCTTCACTTTACCCCCTTTACATTACTTTTTCCCTTTCATTTCCTACGCATCCTTTTCTCTTGGCGTTTCTTTTCTGTCCTCTGCTCCTCACAGTCAGTAACCAGTTTAATAAAGACAAATAAGCTGATATGAAACAAGTTTTGCTTGCTTCGACTTCTCGATGTACAAGTTTTGATCTTGTTATATGATAGTGAAAGTAACATATTGTCTAAGCAGAAATGTTAATTATGTCTGAATGTGTTTTTAATGTTTGAATCTTCTCTGTGTCTCTGCAGCTCTTCCACGTCGCCTACGTCTTGATCAAGTTTGCAAACTCTCCCCGTCCGGACCTCTGGGTTCTGGAGAGATCCATCGACCATGGGCAGACCTACCAACCCTGGCAGTACTTTGCCTGTAAGTACACACACACACACACACATATATACAATGCATACATACATTTGTGTGACTCCAGATGTTATTGGGACCAAACCGAGTCAGATTCCATCAGCACCACTTCATGCCGTCCTAACCTCCCCGAGGGGCTCGGCTTAATTCTGCCTCTGATCTCAGAGTTAAACAGCGGCCCTGAGGGGCACGCGGCTGATTGGTTGGTTGTTTCGGTGGTTAAAATCAGAGTAGTGGGGGGGTGGTGGGGGGCGCGTTCATTGCATCATTGAGCTGCCAGCTGATTGGTTGTGGCAGCTGTCAGTCCAGGTGAGCTGCAGGGGAATTCCAGGCATGATTCCCGACAGGTCGCAGCTTGATGTGAAAAAAGAAAGAGGCAGAGGGGGTTCAGGTCTGCCTCACCTGTGAGTGTGTGTGTGTGTGTGTGTGTGTGTGTGTGTGTGTGTGTGTTCCCACATAATGACCTGGCATTAATTAGCATTATTGAAAGCTGCCCCAGGTGTCTGAGATGGCAGAGAAGTGAACTCAGTAAACCACAGTGTGGTAAATACATTTCTGCAGATACACTGTACACCAGTGTACTCACAGAGGGACTCACTGTCTGCGTGTTCAGTGCCGTCCAAACCAGATGAAGGACCGCCAGGGCAGATCTTCAGTTTCCTCGATGTGACAGTAAACAGGAAGCGAATAAAAGCAAAACTCCATTCACGCCTTTGATCTATTTCAGATTCAGAGTTTATGTAGCGAGACGTAACGTCCAACCATCTGTCCACAGAGAACATGCAGCACAGAGCAGATCGAGCTGACAGGAAGTCAACAGGCACAGGAAATCTGGCAAACTTTCAAAATAAAACGCGGACAATATTTAACGAGATAGCCTAAGAAAACCACCCACGTTAAAAACGTCTGGTGGGCAAAAACGTTCCTCTTGTGAAATGTAGAAACAAAGATGGTGTAAACGTACAGTCAGAGGGAGTGTGTGTGTGTGTGTGTGTGTGTGTGTGTGTGTGTGTGTGGTTGTGTGTGTGGTTGTGTGTGTGAGTAAATTATTGTTGGCCACAAAGCTGTAAATCACAAATCTATTTGACAGTTTTAGTTTGAACTGCTGCAGCTGTTAACACACACACACACACCCTGACACACACACACACACACACACACCCTCTTTTCTGTGGGTTTGGGTTAAACAGATGTCAACTTGATTTGACAAGTTAAAAATTAAAGTGAAATCCCCTCTTCGTCTTCGTCTTCATCTTCATCTTGTTTTCCCGATCTTTCTCTCTTCTTCTGTATCGAGGACAAATGTGAAACTATTCCAAGCATCGCGTCTTCAGACTGTCAAACACACTTTTACAGTTTGATCATTAAACTAAAAGGCAGACGAGGGTTTCTCTAACAGCCAGTGTTTACGTGACGAGATGAAGTGAAACGATGAAGCTGCCCCACACGTGGAGAATCTTTCTCAGTCTGTCTCAAACAAGCTGCCCCACACGTGGAGAATCTTTCTCAGTCTGTCTCAAACATAGAGTTAGTCAGTCGTCTCCAGTTTGGCATTGAGATCTGCTGTAGGTCAGCCTACATCATATCAGCTGGATTATAGCCTGATCTGAAAGACGTAGGTGTCAGGTCTGGTCAGGTCAGGACGATGAACATCAGGCACAACAATCGATGGTTTGATCCAGGACGCCTCACGACTTCCAGACAAGAAGACGAGCGTCCTTCACGACGTTCTCCGATAGGAGCACAGAACGCTCTTCGAAAGAGGAATGATGATATGTTGGTGCTGCGAGAGACGACCAGAAAAACAAACGCACATACGACAGTTTGTTTACATCCTTTTTCCTAGAAGTCAGTCCCACATCATGAAAGACGGCAACCTATGATTGGTCGAGGAGTAACGTGGAGTCCGTCATGTTTCCAGCTCTAATCATCTAATCTGACACAGTGACCGTCTTAACAGACAAAACATCGTCGGCAGATGATCCAGCTGTTGTGAAGCTGAGGACTGTTTGGCTCACTAAACAGAGACACTCCACTAATTATCACACGAGTCGCGTCATTAAAGATAGTTTCACCCTCGTTAAAGTTAAACACGTTAAATGATGTCCACGTGTTTGAAAGTATGTTCTCTGTGTCCTTTCAGCCTCGAAGAGAGACTGCATCGAGCGTTTTGGACAGAGGACCATCGAGAGGATCAACAGCGACAACGACGTCATCTGCACCACCGAATACTCACGGATCGTCCCGCTGGAAAACGGAGAGGTGAGCGCCAGTGCATGAGATACTTTGTCCACAGCTGTGAGCTGAAACAATCTTAATCAGCTCTATTCGCTTCATGGAGAAAACGATATAATCCTCTGACGTTTGCAGGATTTTGTCAGGCGGTCATGTTTATGTTTCCACACCTGTTTTGTTGGCTGATAACGTCTCCGTCCTCCTCCTCAGATCGTGGTGTCTCTGGTGAATGGTCGGCCCGGAGCGATGAACTTCTCCTACTCACCGGTACTGAGGGACTTCACCAAGGCCACCAACATCAGGCTCCGCTTCCTGAGAACCAACACACTGCTGGGACACCTGATGGGCAAGGCGCTCCGCGACCCCACGGTCACCCGCAGGGTAAGAAGATGTCGGGAATTAATCAGCACTCATTCATATTCTTCCCAGTAAAGATTACTTCTGTTGACATCCGTACAGGTCTATTTATATATTTGGATGCAGATATTTTGCTGATATTCTTTCATATAACAGAGCCAGGCTAGCTGTTTCCAGTCTTTATGCTGAGCTATGCGTCTCCTGGCTCCAACTCCATGTTAACTATACACACAGGTACAGTACTCAAATACTCATGCTGTGTATTGTTGTCATTTTGCAGTATTACTACAGTATCAAAGACATCAGTATCGGAGGACGCTGTGTGTGTAACGGACACGCTGAGGCCTGCAACGCCGAGGACCCCAACGACCCCTACAAGTAAGACACACACACACACACAAGTCACTCAACGCTGTAAACACACACATTAAAACATTCACACCCGCGAGCGAAGGCTCCAATCTGAGGCACAAGGGCTTCATTGATTCTGTGCTGTGGTTTCATCCGGAGCCAGCGATGTCTGTCTTCATCGGGTCGACGTACCTTCATACCTGCAATGCAAATGAGATACGAGATATGTTACAGCGCACGAGGCTGCAGAGAAAACACACAAGGAGAGGAGAGAGTGAAACGTGACATCTTAATTAGGTAAATGTCAGAATGTCTGGAATGCGCAACAGCTTCTAAATTAATAAAATGTCTTCTGCTGCCGGGTGATTTTGTCGTTGGTGTCAAATCACGAGCAGAAAAAGTCGAGTCAGAACACACGAAGGGTCGAGTACCAACCTGACATCTGGAACTGAATGAAAGTATCTCGTGTTCTGTCAGTTCCTCAGCAGAATAAAAACAGCAGCTATTGGTTTTCAGTTCACTTTTTTTTGACTTTCTTGTTTCTGCATTCGAGTCAAACTGATTCATTAATCAGAAGAGGAGACATGAGAAACGCAGAGAAGGATTTAGTGGAATCTATCGATGTAGGTGCTGATCAAAGAACAAACTACACTGGCCACAAACACACAGAAAACGATGATGTGAGACTGAGACCAACATCACATGAAGTGAATCTAAGATTTCCACGATGTGTCGTCATTGAGTCTGCGTTCATTTCTGTATTAGAACAAATCCAAATGCAGATTTGCTTGAACGGCATGCGGGGAGCTCCCAGACGGGTCAAAACAACGCCGTGATCCAGCTGACGTGCTGTTGCCATGGTGATTCTGAACCTGTTGACCAGAGCTGTGTTTGTGTTGTATCATAAAATTTAAACGACGTCTGTAAGTCAGGTTCCCGTTTAAACACAGAGGAAGCGAAACGTTGCGAGGACAGGCCGAGGATGAGGAGTAAATAAGTGACAGAGAGGGATGATGGGAAGTGTTGTCTTTCAGTGTGTTCGTGAAGTTTTACGAGACTGGAACAGCTGGAGCGGATGGGAAGTGTTATGATTACAATGTCTATGTAAATAAAGTTTTCATTTAGTTCTTATTGTTGAGGAAGAAACAAGACGGAGCTCGTTTGAGTACGTGTAGAGTGTATGAATGACTCACGGTGGATCTGACAGTAATAATGGCTTATTGTAAAATCCTCCACAGTCTGCAGGTCAGTACACACACACACACACACACACACACACACACACACACACTGACAAACTGCACACAAACTTTGTGCGATCCACATATACATCACAAAGTTACACATGTATTATTAAATTAATCACACGTTACCCACTTCCACTGCTCGTGAGACACCGACACTTCACACACTTTTATTATGTATCACCTACATCTGTACATCTACACACACACACACACACACACATATGCATGCATTAACACACACACTTGTGCGGGCTTGTTGAAGGTATCTGGAGACAGGCACTTGTAAAGCCGGTGATGAAGCTCTTTCCGTGCGGTTACGCATGAGTGATTTTGGGAATCTGGGCGGAAAGGAGGGATTTGAGCGGGAGGCCGTGGAGGGATTGTCAGATACTTTGATGTACAGTGGAGGTGAATATCTTGATGCTGGGACGAGGGAGATGCTGGTTCACGCTGTGAACTCGACATTCAGCAGCAGGCTGATCTGTTTTGTTTAGTTTAAAATCAGTGGTTGTTAATCCGGCGCAGCGGGAACCGGAGGCAGTGAAATAACTTATATAATTATGACGTCTGGTTTTTATTTTATATTATAAACTCTCAAGATTCAAGTTAAAGTCCTTTTTAACCCCTACATTACACTGGGCATGGCTCTGCTGCGGCCGTTCTAGACAATGATCGTGATTCCACCGGGAAAACGTCCCAGAGGCCTGAATATGTGGCAGCGAAGAGTGGATCGAGCCAGCTGGAAGTCAGACACAGAAACGGCATAGAGAATCTGGTCAACTTTCAAAATAAAACATCCTGTGCAGACTCCTGATTATAAAGACTGAGTAAAGGGAAATTAAGAAGTGTGGAATGGGATGCAGCGATAGATCACGTAGGTGTCTCTGTGTTTTCAGAGGTCACAAGGCAAAAGATTGATCAGGAAAACACATAATAGTTCATTTTACAGACTAAATGTCCCCTAAAAAATATATATATATGTATATGTGTGTGTGTGTGGATCAATAAAAGTAAATATGGATGAAGGAATAATAAGAAAAAGGCACAAAGGATCAGTGATGGAGGGTATTCACTCTTTTTTCAGCCACAGCCTGATGTTGTCTTCATTTTGATGCCAAATGATTTTGATTTGGAGACTCAACGTTCTGCACAGCAGCTAACGGAGGAACGTAAATGGATCCTGTGCTTGTTTCTTGGTCGTAGTGAGTCCCTGAGACGAGACAAAGACTCACTGCAGGCAGAGAGACTGCAGGAATTCTCCAAAAGTCATGTCTGTGTCTCATGGACACTGACCAGATCAGAGTTCAGCCGCACACACTCTGTCAGGTGTGTGTTGAAATGCAGTGTGACCTCTGTGTGTGTGTTTGATGGGTGTTTGTAATATCTCGGGGGGCCCCGACAGTTACCGCAAAAAGACGTGTGCATACTTTCACAGACACATCTTCACACGCAGGCAGATGTTTGTGTTTGCTCGTCTTTAAACTCAGCTTTATATTAATGCCACCAAGCTGGTACAGACAGGTTTAAACAAATTGTAAGAAGAGAGAGGAATTTGTTGCCGAACTCGTCAGACTCACGTCTAAAATATCTTCCAAAACACAATTATGTGTAATTCAACCGAGTGTAAAATACACAGAGGCGTTTTAATGGCTCCAGCTTTACAGTCCAGATTTCACGTGTGCTTTAATCTCTTTCAAACACCCTCAGTGTGAGCCGGGGTATAAATTTACACCACACAGAGTGTTTATGCTGCCAGGATGATGTATGGCAGTTTAGCAGAGTGTCTGCAGGCTGAGGACTCAACCTGAATATACACAGGATCACGTCTGTCGTCATGTCTTCACTCCCTTCATATTTTATCAGAGGGATTTAAGGAGATTACGGTGATAAGGTCCCATTATCATCCTCTGAAGCTGTATTAGCTCTTTATGCTCCTGCAGTATGTTCTCCTTGCAGTAAATGTGTGTTCATGTTATGGAGGTTTGAAATGACGCTTAGCAGAACAAACACAGTCTGAATTTACTGTACATGCTGAAGTGTCGAGCCTCACGGTAGAATTTGATTTATTTTTTAATCTTTGACGCAGCTTTGCAAAGGTTTGGTTACAACAGCCGCAGCCTAGGATGAAAATATGAGTCAAAAAATATGGAAGTGCAACCACGATTCCAAAGAAGTTCATATGTTCGGCCTATATTCAATTTAATAAGGATTTCAAGGATTTCAAGGAGTTTTTATTGTCATTACAACACATGTAAACATGGGATGAAACGAAAATTGGTTTCCCCTGGTCCCGGAGCAGCCCAATATCAAATATAAAATATATAAAGTAAAAACAAGTATATACAATAAATAGAAGAACAACAGCAGTATAACACTATGTTGAGGTAGTGACATTGTGCAAGTGTCCAGGTTGTGCAAACAGCTGCATTGTGCAAGTATTGCAGTGCAAGGTAGTGCCCTCCAGGAGAGGTGTAAACCATTTCATATAATGGGTGGAGATTGTAAAGCGGTATCTTCTGTCGTAGAGTTATAGAGTTACAGTTAGAAGCAGTTGGCGGTTACTTTAGCAGGTGCAAGTGTATGTATTTACTTTGTTGGGTTACGATGTTCTGTGCCACAAGGCCACCTGCCAGGCTCTGAATTTCATCACATGAAAGTGAGCTTTGTTCCTAAAACATAAAACGTGATCAAAGACACACACGCACAGTCAAGCTAAACCCTTCTGCATAGTCGTACAGTATTCAGTTATCTTCATGTATATATAATATTAATGTTGGTCTGACTGATTTGTGTTTGGAGATAGACCAGCGTTTGGTGAACTGATATTTAAATACCAAAGCTGCTTAATAAAGGAGAATTCTTCATGAGTATTTTATTTGTAAGGAGTAAACATGCCGACGCAGCACCATCCTGCCACCTCGCAGAAAGGCTCAAATACATAACAGACATAACTGATGCAGTGTGTGAATGAGTCAGAGTTCAATAGCGACTACCTTCATGTGTCGGAATGAAAAACAGCTGGTCACTATG
>NC_040025.1:13526514-13563374 GCF_000972845.2 Larimichthys crocea
CGGCCCGGAGCGATGAACTTCTCCTATCACACGGTATCTGAGGGAGTCCACCAAGGCACCAACATCGGCTCCTCGCGCTTCCTGAGAAACCAACACAAACTGCTGGAAACCTGCTGGGCAAGGCGCTCCGCGACCCCACGGTTCCAGCCGCGGTGTTAAGAAGACCAAACTGATTAAACACCGTCAGGAATAATTCAGCACTCATTCAATTATGCTTCCCCCGTAAATGATTACTTCTGTTTGACATCCGTTGGATGGGTCATTATTATATTTGGATGCAGATATTTTGCTGCATTCTTCATATAACAGAGCAGGGCCTATCTGTTTTCAGTCTTATGCTGAGCTAAACGTCTCCTGGCTCCAACTCCATGTTAACTATACACACAGGAACACAGTACGTCATGCTGTGTATTTTTGTCATTTTGCAGTATTACATACAGTATCAAGACATCAGTATCGGAGGACGCTGTGTGTGTAACGGACACCGCTGAGGCCTGCAACGCCGAGGACCCCAACGACCCCTAACAAGTAGACACAACACACACACACCACACACACACACATTTAAAGTCTCAACGCTGTAACAACACATATAAAACATTCACCACCCGCGAGCGAAGGCTCCAATCTGAGGCACACGGAGGCTTCATTGATTCTGTGCTGTGGTTTCATCCGGAGCCAGCGATGTCTGGTCTGTCATCGGTCGACGTACCTTCATACCTGTAATGCAAATGAGATACAGATAGTTACAGCGCACGAGGCTGCAGAGAAAACACACAAGGAGAGGAGGAGCTGAAAGTGACATCTTAATTAGTAAATTCAGAAGTCTGGAATTCCAACAGCTTCTAAATTAATAAATGTCTCCTGCGCCGGGTGATTTTGTCGTTGGGGTCAAATCACAGCAGAAAAAGTCGAGTCAGAAAACACAGGGTCGAGGTACCAAACTGACATCTGGAACTGAATGAAAGTATCTCGTGTTCTGTCAGTTTCCTCAGCAGAAAAATAAAAAGCAGCAGCTATTGGTTTCAGTTCACGTTTTTTTTTTTGACTTTCTTGTTTCTGCATTGAGTCAAAATCGATTCATTAATCAGAAAGGAAACATAAGAAACGCAGAGAAGGATTTAGTGGAATCAGTCGAAGTAGGTGCTGATCAAAGACAACTACACTGGCCACAAACGATGATGTGAGACTGAGACCCACACCATGAAGTGGATCTAAGATTTCCCACGATGTGTGTCATTGAGTCTGCGTTCATTTCTGTATTGAACAAATCCAAATGCAGATTTGCTTGAACGGCATGCGGGGAGCTCCCAGACGGGTCAAAAACAACGCCGTGATGCCAGCTGTTGCATGGTGATTCTGAACCTGTTGACCAGAGCTGTGTTTGTTGTCGTATCATAAAATTTAAACAACGTCTGTAAGTCAGGTTCCGTTTAAACAGCGGAAGCGAAACGTTGCGAGGACAGGGCCGAGATGAGGAGTAAATAAGTGACAGAGAGGGATGATGGGAAGTGTTGTCTTTCAGTGTGTTTCGTGAAGTTTATGAGACTGGAACAGCTGGAGCGGATGGGAAGTTATGATTACAGTCTATGTAAATAAAAGTTTTTCATTTGTTCTTATTGTTGAGAAGAAACAAGACGGAGCTCGTTTGAGTACGTGTAGAGTGTATGAATGACTCACGGTGGATCTGACAGTAATAATGCTTATTGTAAAATCCTCCACCGTCTGCAGTCAGTAACACACACACACACCACACACACAACACACACACACCACACCACACACCACTGACAACTGCACACACACTTTGTGCGATCCACATTTACATCACAAAGTTACACACGTATTATTAAATTAATCACCACGTTACCCCTTCCACTGCTCGTGAGACACCGACACTTCACACACTTTTATTATGTATCACATACATCTGTACATCTACACACACACACACACACCACACACCTATGCATGCATTAACACACACACATTGTGCGGGCTTGTTGAAGGTATCTGGAGACAGGCACTTGTAAGCCGGTGTGAAGCTCTTTCCGTGGCGGTTACGCATGAGGATTGATGCTGTACAGATACTTTGTGTACAGTGGAGGTGAATATCTTGATGCCGGGACGAGGGAGATGCTGGTTCACGATGCTGTGACCTCGACATTCAGCAGCAGGCTGATCTGTTTGTTTTAGTTTAAATCAGTGGTTGTTAATCGCGCAGCGGGAAACGGAGGCAGTGAAATAACTCTTATAATTATGGACGTCTGGTTTTTATTTTATATTAGAAACTCTCAAGATTCAAGTTAAAATCCTTTTTAACCCCTACATTACACGGGCAAACGCTGCGGCCGTTCTAGAGGCCTGAATAGTGGCAGCGAAGATGGATCGAGCCAGCTGGAAGTCAGACACAGAAACGGCATAGAGAATCTGGTCAACTTTCAAAATAAACATCCTGTGCAGACTCCTGATTTATAAGACTGAGTAAAGGGAAATTAAGAAGTGTGTGAACTGGGATGCAGCGATAGCAGGTTGTCTCTGTGTTTTCAGAGGTCACAAGGCAAAAGATTGATCAAGAAAACACATATAGTTCATTTCACAACTAAATGTCCCCTAAAGTAAAAATGGATGAAGAATAGCAAGAAAAAGGCACAGAGGATCTGATGAGGGTATTCACTCTTTTTTCACGCACAGCCTGATGTTGTCTTCATTTTGTGCCAAATGATTTTGATTTGGAGACTCAACGTTCTGCACAGCAGCTAACGGGGAAGCAAATGGATCCTGTGCTTGTTTCTTGGTCGTAGTGAGTCCCTGAGACGAGACAAAGACTCACTGCAGCAGGAGACTGCAGGAATGTCATGTCTGTTCTCATGGACACTGACCAGATCAGAGTTCAGCCGCCACACACTCTGTCAGGTGTGTGTTGTGAAATGCAGTGTGACTCTGTGTGTGTGGTTTGTGGGTGTTTGTAATATCTCGGGGGGCCCCGACAGTTACCGCAAAAAGACGTGTGCATACTTTCACAGGACACATCTTCACACGCAGGCAGATGTTGTGTTTGCTCGTCTTTAAACTCAGCTTTTATTTAATGCCACCAAGCTGTGTCAGACAGGTTTAACACAAATTGTAAGAGAGAGAGAGGATTTGTTGCCGAACTCGTCAGACTCACGTCTAAAATATCTTCCAAAACACAATTATGTGTAATTCAACCGGTGTAAAATACACAGAGGCGTTTTAATGGCTCCAGCTTTACAGTCCAGATTTCATGTGTGCTTTAATCTCTTTCAAACACCTCAGTGTGAGCCGGGGTATAAATTTACACCACACAGAGTGTTTTGCTGCACCGGATGATGTTGGCAGTTTGCAGAGTGTCTGCGCTGAGGACTCCACTGAATATACACAGGATCACGTCTGTCGTCATGTCTTCACTCCCCTTCATATTTTATCAGAGGGATTTAAGGAGATTACGGTGATAAGGTCCCATTATCATCCTCTGAAGCTGTTTAGCTCTTTATGCTCCTGCAGTATGTTCTCCTTGCAGTGAATGTGTGTTCATGTTATAGAGGTTTGAAATGACGCTTAGCAGAACAAAACACAGTCTGAATTTACTGTACATGCTGAAGTGTCGAGCCTCACGGTGGAATTTGATTTATTTTTTTTTATCTTTGACGCAGTTTGCAAAGGTTTGGTTACAACAACCGCAGCCTAGATGAAAATATGAGTCAAAAAATGGAAGTGCAACCAACGTTCCAAAAGTTCATATGTTCGGCCTTATTCAATTTAATAAGGATTTCAAGGATTTCAAGGAGTTTTTATTGTCATTACAACACTGTAAACATGGGGTGAAACGAAAATTGGTTTCCCCTGGTCCCGGAGCAGCCCAATATCAAATATAAATATAAAATAATAAAAAAAAAATAATAATAAAAAAAAAAAATATATATATATATAGAATATAAAATAAAAAGTAAGGCAATTTAAAATTTAGAGAAAAGTATATACAATAAATAGAGAAACACCAACAGTGTAGCACCATAATAAAGCGAGAGAGACAGAGTATCCAATGTTCAACTCACTGTTTCTGGTAGATATACACTCATTCTAAATTTAGTTCCTGCAAAAGATTCACAAAAGTTACCGGTTCATTGGTAACAGGCGAAATTATCGTGATCGGGTATGAAAGGGCGGCGTCCTTGAAAGGCTCGGCTGGATGAGGCAGGTTCAACACTTTGTGAACTCGCAGTTTGAACGAATTTCACCGTCTACAATCCAGAATATCCTTCAGAGATTCAGAGACATCTCTGACATAAAGGGGCACGTCCTAAAACCAACGCTGAATGTCTGACCTGTTACTCCTGCAGGGAGTGTGTAAAAGATGTTACTACAGGGCTCAGGAACCAAAACACAGTTCATCTCTGCATCTACAGATGAAGTTTAGGCTCGACTCGATGCAAGAGAACGACAGATCAACACATCCAGAAACGATGTGTAGCTCAGGTCCTGCCCGGTCCGGGTCCATTTTAACTGTTTACGGGAAATTCACACAGCCGTTCCCAACTTTTTTCAGATTTTTTTTTTTCGGGTTGTATATCATAATACTATACTATAATAATAATAGTAATAATGTAATAAATATAATAATAATAGTATATTAATAATAATAATACCTAATCAGCTCATGATGGTGTTCATGGTTCATTCCCTAAATAGTTTGACTGGAACTAACTGTAGATAATGTCCTAAATGTTCCCACTTAAGTGAATGTATTCTGGCACATTTCCTTCCTGATTAAACATGTTCCAAACTTCACGTCGGATCGTATCGTTGCCAGCTGGCTGCTTAGTCACAGTTTCTCCTGTTGTTCACCATTTGGTTTCACTTTGCTGCATCACCTCCAGTTCGGGATCAGAGCTCAGAGAGGTGAGGCCACATCTGGGTTAATCATCAGCACAGCTTGTGTGCGGCTGTGGTTGTGTATGTGGGATTTGAAAAGGAAACACGCTTCTCCTTTGGGTATCGGCAAAAGTGTCGGGATTTTAACAAAGCATGAAGAGGAAGGAAGAGAGGTCTTCGTAATTCCTTCGTGGGTCTCGAACATAATTCTATTAAAGCGTTCACAGAGCGGTGAGGAGGTTCGCTTCATTTTTTAAGGTGACAGTACAGTAATAAACATACTAAGAACTTAAAATCATGATTTTGGCTTCCATACTAATAAATCTACAGATTGGTGTGTGTCTGTTGTGTGTCTGTGGCATCAGTGTCTTTGCTAAATTAACCTGTTGTTCGTTTAACTTGGTAACGATTCGACTGAGCTCATTTTTTAGATCCGATAAGTGCTGTATCTGGGGCAACACCAGACATGATAGAGGTCCAGTTCACTGTTCATACAGCACGAGCAGTGGTTATAACACCTCCTGTGTTTGGACCGACACCAGTTTATTTCTGGGTTTCTTTTGTATTTCAAGGCCGCCTCCCAGCGCTCTCCTGTTTTGTTGTACTTCATTGCATAATCATCGTACGTGGATCAAGTTTCCTCAGCATCACCAGAGCTGCCAGTTGTCTACAGTATGAAACACTATCTGCACAGACTACAAACAATGCATCTGCCACTGCAACCTGGCAACCCACAACCCGATTCAAGGGCCATGTGCACATGCCACATGCAGGCGATGGCCGGCTGTCATCCACAGGACAGATAACACCAAAAAAAAAACCTAAATGATTCTGTTGTTTCCTCCCAACGCTTTGAAAGAATCGAAGGCCAGGTCATCACAATCGGCCACATGACAGACACTTAAAGTCAACACCGTGAAGGTTGCATCGACCCGCAGCTTCATGAGGAAGCAAACGAAAGAGAGAATAAAGACTCAGCTGTTTGTCTCTAGACGGTGTTTCATCTGTGAGTCATCTGGGTATTTCACACATAAAAAGAATGATTAACCTTAATGGAAGAAGCAATCACTGAGACACGAACCCTCCTTCAAACTGTTTAAACTAGTCTTTAAATATCATCTCTGCTTTGTAACCGGCATTTAAGCAATTATAGTTGTGAATCTTCAGAGATGTAAATGTGTGATTCTGGTATTTTAAACAGTCAGATTGAAGGAGCTGGTATGTGGATTGTTATCCTGCTGCAGTGTGGTTTATATTTTCTATCAAAAGGTTCCAAATGTTCTCCAAACATTCACACGCGTCCCTTGAGTCTCGCCGTTACTGTGTATGCGCACTCGTTTGAGGCAGGCAGGTGTTGGATCGATGGGAACGCGGGACGAGGAATTCAAATAAATCCCTCCTGACCTCATCGAGCGCTTGGAGATCCTCTCGTCTGGTTTGTGTCAGAGCGGAGGAATGCCGATCCGAAACGTTACATCAATGCCGGACTTTGTTTGAACGCCGTTCCGTCCAGCAGGTGTGTTATAGAGGACAGCGTCTCTGCTGAGTGGAGGCCTGTGTTTAAAGGCAGCAGGTGACGGAGTGCTCCGACCTGTAGCTGCTCCGCTGACATTATCACGACTGAGAGAAACTCAACAGTTTGCAGCTTAAAGGCCACGAAACACAGACGGCATTATGATGGAGAGCGCCAAACTCGGGGTGAATTTACAGATGTAGAAGTATCTGTGTATCTAAAACCTCTGTGTATATCTACTTGAATTCACAAGAGTTTATTTTCAGAGTCATTTCTTTGGAACATCACGGTGACAGTACCTCAAACAGAGCCCACACTGTGAAGATTTGACACTGTTTGAACCCCAAATCGCAGCTAATCAGCCGGTTATGACATTTAACTATTACTCTCAGACATCTGGATGGATAACCGAGCGTGTTAGAAACTGTGTTTGACTGTCCATGATCTCATTTCCCACATGGCTGATATGAAAACAGAATGAGGAGCCATGGAGAGTCTGGGAAACACGCAACCTAAAGGATCATAGCACTGTTCACTTACTGTTTATTTATTTCTATGCTTTTAATGCCTGCATGGACTGTGAGGACATTTATTTATTTAAAAGGTTTCTTATAAATATATATATGTTATAAACTGTATTTGTAGCAGTGTGCATAAGACTGAAACACCCGTCCTGAACATGAAGGAGTCTTTATGAATGTTTATGAATGTTGTTATTACCTGTCAGTCAGTCAGTTTTAATGCAGTTAACTTTGTTTCAGATAATCTGACATTAATTAACTTCATGAACATGACAGAGCAGACATTATACAGATGTTATATGTGCTTGACCTCAAGGAAAAGTGATCATTTTGAAGTTGTCATGAAGATGTCATGAAGTCTCAGGAGCTGAACCACCTCAGTACAGTTCATTCATAAAGACTCCTTTATGTTGATGGCAGGTCAGTCTTTAAATGAAGACCCGTGTCGTGTCGTACCTCGGGCTCTGTTTGAAGATGATGCTGTCATGTGAGCAGTTTGTTTCTGATGTTCAGTCTCTTCTTCTCAATAATATGCCGTTCAGGAAATAATTAATCAGAAAAACAGAATGCTAAACTGTGCCAGTTCAGCTTTAGTCCCTTTGAGTAACGAGCAGGTTTACTCCGCTTCAGTCCGGAAGCTGCCGGCCTGCAGCTAACGATGGAAAACCAGGAGGAAATGAATTTCAGTGGAAACCCTCCATTGAAAGTCATTTCCTAAAACGCTTGAACAGAGCTGCGTGCCAGGGAGGAAAGGAAAGAAGGATGCAGAGAGAGAGAGACAGAGAATGTGTGGATTAAACTGTGGCATTGAATGAATGGATGATCTGATAGTGAAAGGTGAAAGCTGGAAACACAATCAGCCTGTTGAAACACAATACAGAGACGTTATCAGCACAGAGCAGAGTGCTGCAACACACCACCGAGAGCAGAACGGCTTCCAAAAACATCTTCACACATTTTAAATAGAAACGCAGTTTCTGTAACTCTCAACACTTTAACGCATCTGAATCTCTTCATTTCATCTCAGTGGTTGTTCAGATGGGAGAGTTTAACCCCTTAGTAATCAAAACATTCAGGATCATAGCAGAATGGTAGAGGTTAGCGTTGTTTTTCTTCTTCGTGAGAAATGTATTTGAGGTTTTAGGAAGATAAGTGAGTCATCAGCATACATGGAGAACATTTGGGGGGGGTTCCCTCTTTCTGATCACTCCTCTCACTCCCGTGACTCCACTCTTCTTCTGTGTTTGTCTCTCTTTGACCGTTTGAGAGCAGAAAAGCGTCAGGAGTGTTTTTTCTCTCTCCCTGCTGTGTTTTGGCCACACTCGGCAGGCTGCAGGTTTACAGACTAATCGGATTAAACGGCGGGGTGAAGCAGGATGAAGGAGACAGATTAACTCTTTCATTGTTTTGGGGGGAGTCTATTTCCACTTCTCTCTTTTCTTTTGACTCTGTCACACTCTCTTTCTCTTTCTCTTTTCTTTTTTTTGAAGCGACAGTCGCGGGATACGAGCAGGAGGAATGTGAACTTTGGAGGAAAGTTCAAATGATGTTTTCCCCAAAGCACAATGGGCTGAGATATGTACATACCACGGCATGTGTCATAAAACTTTATTTACACCGCTGTTGTTGTTGTTGTTGTTTACAGGTTACAGTGCGACTGTCAGCACAACACCTGCGGCGTGTCCTGTGACCAGTGTTGCCCCGGATACAACCAGCTACCATGGAAACCCGCCACGACCTACAGCGCCAACGAATGTGAACGTGAGTACGGCCTGATACTCGAACATGTAACTTGCGCTCGGTGGTTCTCACAGTTAAACCGGTGATCCTTGCAGAGGAATGTGTTTTTCTTTCATGTGTTGGTTCAACAGAACTAGTTGGCCTTAATTTAATGAGGCCGAGCAGACGCACAGACTGCACGGCTGCTGCTGGATTTCTTTGTGACCTTCACACGTGCACATCTGAACAGAGTTGCTCGAAAGCACTGAAAGTTTTAAAGCCTGGCTGCAAGAATTCAGGAATGTTCCCATCTTATTTTGAATATCTCATTTCCCTCCCCGTTAAGAGGTGATGTTCCTTTTTATATGTACAGATCAAGTTTTAAATTTCCGATTTTTCATCTTTCACATGTGCTGTAGTCATTTCTAAGTTGCTGACGGTGCCCTGAAACCTGAAACAAACTCTCCGACTGTGTCCTGTGTCTTTGTGTTATCAAACTCGAAGCCGCAGTTATATTTAACAATGAACGACACGGGCGTCACAATGACAAACAGGCCGGCAAAGGGCAACATGATATGAAGAAAACTACAGAGGGAGAGCAGCAGCAAAGCCTCATGGGAGCTGTAGTTGCTGAGTGCTTTTATTTTTGTTTGAGCTCAGATTTTCCAGCCGTTACAGAAGTTAAGTTATTGTAGTCTGATCATCTGACTGACTCCCAGCACTGCAGAGTTGTTTTTGTTGGTTTTAAGAAAGTAAAAAAAAAAAGTGCCTCAGGTCTGAGAAAAACACTCACTGCTATCAGGAGCTCAAGGATAAAGGAGCGCTGGTTTATTCAGCCGGCACCTCTCAGGCGCTGAGGGTCTGATAAGAACAAAAAAAGCTGTATCAGGGTTGGACTGACCCCGTATGAAGAGTGAAGGTTGGTCTGTGCTTTGTGCATGTGTGCATCTCTTTCTTCATCTCAGATTAAGTTGAAAGGAATATCTAATCCTCTCACTGTGTGTTGAACAACGGCGAGGTCAAGTCTGGGCTGTTCCTCGTCAGTCAGATCACTTACACATGCACAAATATTAGTTTTTTTAATAGTCGTCTCTGTTCGTTTCCTGGAAACCTCAGTGTGGTAGTAGCCTAAAGTTTTGCTGGTTCTTCATACAACCAAATAAACATCTGAGTATGTGAACATCTGCCTTCAGAGCTGTTTACGGGCTGAAGACTGAAGATTACAAGAGAAACCAGATGTCCACACGAAGCACAGACATCATGTTTGTCTCTAAATTATAACTTTAAAGGGCACGTTATGGTACCACACATAAACATTTATTATATTTCAACATTTCATATCATCAGGTCAGGAAAAGGTTTCCTGATGGAGATAAAGCTTTACCTGTTGTTTCCAACAGTACACTGGATATCAGACCTTTAAACCATTAAACATAAAGTAAAAACATGCAGAGGATTATAAAACCTCATCTTTTTAATTATTTGAACGTTTGGCCGTGTTTAATATGAACATCCAACATTTCACCATCATATATGTGAAGGAAAAGAATGGAAAGGTCTCCGTTAAGCTTCAGATTTACTATCAGACGCTTCAGCCCGTGTCGTGTTGTTTTCTCTCGTCTCGCCTAAATGTAGTTCTCAAACTACAAAAGTGCGACCGCTCTAAAGAGATCGCAGCGGCCTTTCATCACGACCGTAATCAGACATGAAATAACTCTTTTATGATTCATGAAATATCCCCGAGCTTCCTGTGTCTACTTCAAACCAAAAGTGTCTGATAACTGACTTTCATCAGACGATGATGAAGCTCGCGTGGTTTTGTTAATCACAGCTTCTCTCGTTTCTTTTTTTTAATGATTGCTAACATGGTAAATATGATCCCTGAACGAACGTCTGAAGTTTTTTGAAGTGACTTCATAGAGCAGGCTGAGGTTTCACACGTCATATAAATGTTCATTATAGTTATTACTAACCCACCTTCCTCTCTGCTCTCTCCTGTTTCCTCTCGTCCTCGTCAGTGTTTACCTTCCAGGTGACTGACAGTTTTTCTGAATGCTTCGTGTATATCTGGACCATCTGTGCATCTGTTGGTTTTTCTGCTTGGACATCATTTAGTCCATTTCCATATTTTGTATAATAATTAAATTGCAAAGAATACTGTAACTCATGAAGGTTTTCCTGTCTTCATTAGCAGACAGTTTGCTCAGTTGTCGTCCCACCTTTCCACCTGAACCCGACATAAGTTTGATTGTTTATTAGTATTATGTATCGTTACAATAACACTGAAGTTTAATAAGATTTGAATGACGTGCTGTCTGTTTCTTCGTGCTTCAGAGTGTAACTGTCACCGCCACTCGTTCGACTGTTACTACGACCCCGAGGTGGATCAGAGGAGAGGAAGTCTGGACGCGCACGGACACTACAGAGGAGGAGGAGTCTGCCTCAACTGTCAGGTGACCAGCGCTCCCTCTCGTTCGTCATGTGTCCCGACTGAAAGTTATTAAAGTGAGAGGAATGCTAATTTAATGGAAACTCTTTCAGCATCACACCACCGGAGTCAACTGTGAGCGCTGCATCCCGACATACTACAGGTCACCTGACCACCCCATCGAGTCCCCGCTGGCCTGCTCACGTGAGTGTGTGTCAGATCACATGATCACATGATCACGTGTTTAATCCTCATGTCATGTCATATATACTGTTATACCTCTGCCTCTCTCTGCAGGCTGCAACTGTCAGTCAGAGTTCACAGACGGGACCTGCGAGGATCTGACCGGCCGCTGTTTCTGCAAACCCAACTACACCGGGGAGAAGTGCGACTCCTGCGCCAGCGGCTTCATCAACTTCCCCGATTGTTACCGTGAGTTTCAGCGGCGGGAAACTGAAAACAAAGCATTCAAATCCACGTCCTGAGTAGACATTACTTTAAGTTAGATCTTCTTTAACACAGTTTTGTTTTCCCACTGAAATCCACAGATATCTGTCCAGTCTTTGTCTTTCATCCTTCTTCTATCCGTCCTAAACTTTCAGGCACAGTCTGGAGATGACTCCTCTTTTAATGCCTAAGTTATATATATATTTTATTTTAAATGATCTCCATCTTTCTCTCTCTCTCTCTCTCCATCAGCCATCCCCACCTATCCCACCAACAACAACGGAGAAGCTAAACCAGCCGGAGAGATCATCAGTAAGACTTTAAACTCTTTTATTTTCTGTTTTCAGTTCATAAACATGCAAAGAGGTCAGTCCCGTTATTTATAAATGCAGTATAATATACAGTAAAATCTGATTAAATGGAAGATTTAGACTTATAGACTGTCTGCAGGTTCCCACGTTGATGTTTTTGCTGTAAGTCAGAGGTTTCTGGGAGTTTTGGGAAAATCAGTGTTCAGTGATAAGATGATAAGCCAGAGACCAAAACACTGTTCAGTCCAGCCTCGTAGAAACACGTCAGTGTTCTGCTGTGGTTCTGCTCATATCAGCCTATTTGTATCATGCAGAAGAACTCTGACCACCTGCGTTCGTATCACAAGTTAAATAACTGTTTGTTTGTGCGTCCTCTCTCTCTGCAGACTGTGAGTGCAGCGCAGCCGGCACCGTGGATAACTCGTGCAGGCCGGATCCACGAACTCGGACCTGTGTCTGTAAACCCGGATTCACCGGAGACCACTGTGACACCTGCGCTCCGGGTTTCCACGGACTCAACTGTCAGGGTGAGAGAGAGACGCTGAGTTTCTTCAGTGTTACAGTTTTACAAAGTACAAACACACAAACAGAAGCAGGAATTCCAGACAAAGCTGAATTTAACAGTTTGTTTGTTTATCCTGGTAGTTTACCACCCAGGAGCAGCCACACACACACACACACACACACACACACACACACACACTCCTGAACAAACAGCATTCCACTCGGCTGTGTTAATCACTGTAAACAGTTTAACACCTTCCCTTCAGTGAAGCTGCTGAACACACAGTCTGTGTCTCTGCAGCTTGTCAGTGTTCCGGTCCCGGCTGTCTGGACGGGTCATGCAACTTGGTGACCGGTCACGCCGTGTGCCGGAGCGGTTTCCAAGGTTACGACTGCGACCAGTGCGCCCCGGGCTACTTCAACTACCCGCTCTGCCAACGTGAGTCATCTTAGGTTCACCACAGTCTGTTGTAAAACATATTTTAATATGTGGATATTTTTAAGCTTTGTCTGTCTGTCTGTCTGTCTGTCTGTCTCTGTCTGTCTGTGTCTGTCTGTCTGTCTGTCTGTCTGTCTGTCTGTCTGTCTGTCTGTCTGTCTCCTTCCAGTCTGTGGTTGCAGTCCAGTCGGCTCTCTGCCTGAAGGCTGCGATGCGTCTGGTCGTTGTCTTTGTAAACCAGAGTTTCAGGGTCCTCGATGTGAACAGTGCAGATCTGGATTTCACTCCTACCCTAACTGTCAAGGTACACACACACACACACACACACACACACACACACACACACATGCTGTTCCTGGACTCACATGGAAACACTTCACACTCCTTATGAAGTGTTAAACTGCCTCGTTAAAAGTTTTATGACTCTTTATTGAGTCGAATAAATGCAGCTGCAGAAATATTAAAACCACAATATAAAAAGTTCATATCAGACTCTGAAATACGAGGCAGGTGGTTCGAGGGTTGCTGGTTTGAATCCCTGGGCTGGGTTTTCTGTCTTTTGGTCGTTCGAGTTTCAAAATAAAAACACAAATTCTACAAATTTAGCACTTATTATCTAACATGCAGCACACACACACACACATATATCAACTTTATTTTGACTTCATGTCATTTGTTCCGTCTCACTTCCCGTGTCCTCAGTGTGCACCTGCGATCCTCGCACCTCATTGGGCACCAGCTGCACCGCGTCCGGTCACTGCCACTGCCAGCCCAATTACAGCGGAGCGTCATGTGACCAGTGCGCTCCCGGTTACTATGGTTTCCCAAGCTGCACGCGTAAGTCGCTGAACTTTAATGACTGCACTTAAACTTAAACTCTGTATCCTAATTGATTATCTGATTAGCTAATTAATCGACAGATGAGACAGATTGATAACTGGAGTTTCTTGTAGCCTGTCAGTGTTCTGCCGAGGGCTCCCGCTACAGCAGCTGTGACCAGGTGAGCGGACAGTGTGCGTGTCTGCCCAACGTGGTGGGACTCAGGTGTGACAGCTGTGCACATGGCTCCTACGGCTTCCCCAGCTGCCAAGGTAACGGCACGTTAATGCACGATTAACGTTCGATGTTAGTTTGTTCTTTTCCCCAGTGGGAGACGTCTAAGCTGTCATAAATTCCTGATATCGTTGATTCAGAATTACAGTTTGAAGGCCGTCTATGTACACCTGACAGCACGTTTCTAACATTTTCTCTACAGCTGGTACCTGCCATCCCGTCGGCTCTGTTCAGTACGTGGTGCCGCCACCTGTGGTAAGTTTTCATGAGTTTATTAGATTTAGATTATATTCCTAAAACCTCATAATGTTGCAGAAGCACCGTGTCCTCTGTGGGTTCTTCACAGATTTATTGGTTTGTTTTCTTCCTCTCAGGGCCAGTGTGAGTGCCGTCTCCATGTGGAGGGCCCGGCCTGTGACAGATGTAAACCTCTGTACTGGAACCTCTCCCCTGACACTCCTGATGGATGCTCCAGTGAGAAACACTACAAACACAGACACCCCTCACATGTTTTACTAGTTTCACTGCAGTAAACGGAGCTCATAAATGAACTGTGTGTTTTCTGTCTCCTGCAGACTGTGAGTGTAACGTTGCAGGGACTGTCAGCGGCGTCGCAGAGTGCGCACAGGTGAAACGAATCTGCAGATCTTCCCCTGAAATAAACTTTCAGTCTGTTTATGTCGTTAATCATTTCTGTCTCGCCTCTGACAGGAAACTGGTCAGTGTCACTGCAAGCCAAACGCCTGCAGTGGAACCTGCTCCACGTGTAAAGACGGTTACTACAACCTGCAGGAGCAGAACTACTTCGGCTGCCAGGGTGAGTGTTCATCTGTGTTTAAAGCTTGATGCAGTGATGCTGCCATCTTGTATTTACATGTGTGTGGGTGTGTGTGTTTAGGTTGCCAGTGTGACATCGGAGGCTCAGCCGGTCAGTCCTGTGGAGAGAGGAACGGCCGTTGTCGCTGCAGACCCAACGTGGAGGGACCGAAGTGCAATGTGTGAGTTTAAAAGCATTCGTTGTCCGTGCTGACATCAATATAGAATTATTAAATGAAGTCTGATGATATTTGTGGACTAGCAGTCCCAGTTCTACCTTCTAAAGTCTGTGTGTGTGTCTGCAGGCCTCGTCCGGATCATTACTTCCCAGACCTCCATCACCTGAAGTTTGAGATCGAGGAGGGAACCATGCTGGACGGCCGATCGGTCCGCTTCGGCTACAACCAGCTGGAGTTCCCGAACTTCAGCTGGAGAGGTTACGCTCAGATGTCTCCCATCCAGGTAGGAGTGTTTACCCCCCCTGACCTTTGACCTTTGACCTTTGTAGAACATCCTATACTCCAGTTCATCACGTTTCATGTTTTCTAATACGTAAATAAAATGTATTTCTTATGAATTATGTGTATTTAGTTTGATGTATTTTAGTGTCTGTGGTCCTGTGGTCGTTTATGCTCCTCCTGCATGAAAGACAGAGTGTTGATATTTCTCTTTGAATCACGTCTCAGCACACAAACATTTTCTATAATTTAACATTTAATCACTCGAGTCTGAAGCTTCTTCAAACATGACGGGAATCGTCGCCGTTTGTGCTGAAAAGTGTAAATCCAAAGAGAAATACGTCAGGTTGTGTTTGGGGGTTGCTGGTTTGCTTTCCGTGGTGGAGGTGATGGTGTTAAGATCTTGCTTTTGGTTTTTCTCTTGGTGTTTCCCTCCTCCTCCTCCTCCTCCTCCTCCTCTTTGTCTTGGGTCCCACTCCTCCCCCTTCCCTTTTCCCACCTCCTGCCTTGCTCACCGGTCCGTTGGCAGTCCAAGGTGTTGGTGTCGGTGTCAGTCAGTTCTCCGGACCTCTTCCATGTGGTGCTACGCTACGCTAACTGGAGGGGTTCAGATGTTCTGGGCAGGGTGTCGGTCATGGAGGACGGCTGGAACTACTACTGTGGTAACTGTGAGTGCTGGGCGGGGCTCTTCTTCTCCTTCTTCTTCTTCTTCTGTCTTCTCTTGTTCCCTCCCTCCTTCACCGTCGGGTCAGATGATGGAGCATGTGTTTGGTGGTTGGTGGTGGCGGCCTCTTCTTCATGTTCGTCTCACCTTCAGGGCCACAGATCAGTGCAAAGTTCAGGGAGTTAAAGACGTTTAAGGACTCACATCGTCTACTCTCCACACTTCTTCTTCTTCCTCCTTCTCCTCCTCCTCCTCCTCCTCCCACTCCTCCCTTTCTTCGGACCTCGTCCCCGTAGACGGCAGTGAAGCTTCAGGTTTATGTGAACGAGGCAGACGTCTATCTGACTCGCTTCATCCTCAGATATGTAAACTCTGAGGGCGCCACCTCCAACGGTAAAATAACAGCCTATCAGGTCAACCGCAGAGGTAGGTCTCCACCAATCACAAGAGAGCATCAGTGTGTGTGTGTGTGTGTGTTACAACAAAACAGTGTGATTGTTTGTGTGTGATGACTGCAATTTGTATTTTTATTACATTTAATCTTGTTTTAATTTATGTGATGTAAACTTTCTGTTATTGATTTCGTGTGTGTGTGTGTGTGTGTGTGTGTGTGTGTGTGTGTGTGTGTGTGTGTGTTCTAGGTTCAGAGCAGTCCAAACAGATTGTCTTTGCACCGAGCGTGGAGCCGACTTTTGTCAACGTCCCCCAGAACAACTTTGTGGAGCCGTTTGTCCTGAACCCGGGAACCTGGACTGTGGTCATCGAGGCTGAAGGCATCCTGCTGGTGAGACACACACACACACACACACACACACACACACACACACCTCTAACAGGTGAAGCAAAGCCAGCACTAGCTTTGTTGACATAATGACGAGAATGTGAACAGAGTTCATCCACTCGCTGTATTCATGCTGTGTTTTTCCTTCAGGATTACCTCGTCCTGCTGCCCAGCGCCTACTACGAAGCTCCCATCCTGCAGATCAAAGTTACAGAGCCGTGCACCTACAGCTCTGCGCCGGACGCCAGCCAGAAGTACGAACGCACATTTATATTTCACGTAAATCATTAAATCAATCAGTGAGGGGGAAAACTTTCTCGAAGGAATAGTTTTCCATTTTTGGAAAGATAAAACGACAGATACAAGCTGTACAAGCAGCATAATAAATCCTGAGTGAGTCAACAACCTCTCTCTCTCTGCCTGTCTAGCTGTCTGCTGTACAGGTATCTGTCTCTGGACTCGTTCCCCTCCATCTCCGGCAACGACGCCAGCTGCGTCAACGACAACCACCTGCCGCGCCCATGCCCGAGCGAGAAGGTCACCCCACGACACCCCGACATGGCCGTCTGCAGCGGCTACGATGTAAGACAGGGGAAACGTTTGTGCGCTTTGTGTGTTAGTTTGAGCCACTGAAGCTTCTGATTGGTTAACGCGATGATGTTTTTTTCTCCTGCAGATCAGCGTCTCGCTGCGAGGACGTCTGCCGTCTGCGGGCGATTATGTGCTCGTCGTGGAATATTCCAGCGAGGAAGAACTTCCACAAACTCTGTCTGTGTCTGTAAACATGCCGGGAGCTCGGACACACCAGCACCGCGTCACGCTGCTGCACTGCCAGTACAGGTACAAAACACATCTGATCACATGAAACCTGCCGTCCTCTGTGCGGTGTGTGTGTGTGGTCTGTCTGCAGTGTTGTGGACTCAGCTGGTTCACACTTCACCGTTACCGTCTGCGCTTTATTAACTCCGTCAACAGCTCCTAATCACCGCCTGTTTGTGTGTGTGTGTGTGTGTGTGTGTGTGCAGCTTCCTGTGTCGAGTCGTGGCCGTCGATGACCAGAGCAGAGTGGCTGTCATCTCTCTTCCCGCCAACGCAGAGATCCAGCTCATCTCCGACCGCGCCAGCTTCTTCCTGGTGAGAACGCCGGAGATGTTTTGAAAGACGAGCAGTTAGGATGTTCGTCTCTTTATGACTCGTTCATACCTGTGTGTTTCAGCACAAAGTCTACCTGATCCCTAAAGACCAGTTCACCATGGAGCACGTTGAACCTAAAGTCCACTGCATCAGCACTCATGGACAGTTCTCACCTGACAGGTAACGTCAGGTGAACACACTTTAAAAAACTCCTTTCACAAACAATCTTTCTGACCCGTCGTCCTTCCCTCTCTCTCCTCCCGCAGCTCCTCCTGCGTCCCCTCACGTTTCCAGACTCCGTCAGACTCTCTGGTCGTGAAGGAGGGACAGAGCTCCTCCGTGCAGGAGCCCATCCTGGCCTCCCCCGCAGCAGCTCCACCTCTGCATTACCAGAGCGACGAGGCGGCCTGGACGGGAGGAGACAGGCCGCCACACGGAGCGGATAACAGCGACCACGTCAGGCTGGACTCGCTGCAGGTATGGACGCTGCAGATGTTGGACATGTTGGGGCGTTTCACCTGAACCAGCTGCACTGAGAATCCTGAAAACACAACTCTCCGTCCTCTTCTCAAATTACTGTCGTGCTTTTTATTAGGCGTGCAGATGAAATCTGAACCAACTGTAGGAAGTGACCCCAACATGCAGAGGTTTATGAGTATAAGGACGCTGATGTCTGATAGCCAGCAGATGTAGGACAGCTACAGTCTGGACTGAGACACAAAGTCAACCATTTCCTGAGGTGTTCATATCTTCTACAGACTCCACAAGAGGAAAAGACAAAGTCTGTGCTGAGCTTCAGTCACAGGATTCAAGAACATTTGACAACACGGTTACTGATTTGTGTGTCTCTCTGTCTTTCTTCATCAGAATGCAGCTGTATACTCGACCCGTGTCCATGCTTTGGGCCGTTACGTCTTCATCCTCCACTACCACCAGCCTCTCCACCCCACCTATCCTGTGCAGGTCTACATCAACGGTGGACGAATCTGGCAGGGTGAGAGCACGTCAAGAGGCTGCAGTCCTGTAACAATGAATACGTTTAAATGTAATTAACGAACAAAGATACATTAAATCATTTGTTTTCTTGTGCATCAGGTCACGCCAACGCCTCCTTCTGTCCCCACGCTTACGGCTGCCGCAACGTCCTGGTGTCTGAGAATCAGATCATTCTGGACGTGACAGACCACGAGGTCTTCCTCACAGTTCAAATACCGGGCGGCAAGACGCTGTGGCTGGTGGGTTTTACTACTGACTGTCCCTCCCTCCTCCTCCGTCCTCCTCTGTTGTGTCTCACATGATGTGTCTTTGTGTCTCTGCAGGATTATGTGCTGGTTGTGCCTGAAGCCAGTTACAGCTCCAGTTACCTGAACGAGGAACCTCTGGATAAATCCTACGACTTCATCAGCAGCTGTGGCCAAAACAGCTTCCACATCAAGTCAGTGTCTTTGAGAGGAGGTTTTGCAGTTTGAGTGTTTTTATGTTACTCCAGAAAAATGACGCTCCCTCCTCCTCCGTCTTCTTCTTCCCTCCAGTCCGTCCACCGCCTCCCCGTTCTGCCTCGGCTCGGCCGTCTCTCTGTCCGCCTTCTTCAACAACGGGGCGATGCCCTGCGCCTGCCACGAGGTCGGAGCCGAGAGCGACACCTGCGAGCCGTTCGGCGGTCAGTGCCACTGCAGGCCCAACGTGATTGGCCGAGACTGCTCCATGTGCGCCACGGGCTACTGGGGATTCCCCAACTGCAGACGTGAGTGTCTGATTGGCTGACTGGTCAAATAATAGCTGATGAATCATCTGCTCACGCTGCTCTCGTCTTCCCTCCAGCCTGTAACTGCGGGACGAGGTTGTGCGAGCCGGTGACCGGCGACTGTATCTGCCCTCCGAGGACTCTGCAGCCAGAGTGCATCACGTGTGAGCCCCAGACGTTCGGCTGCCACCCGGTGGTCGGGTGTGAGGTCTGCAACTGCTCTCGTCCCGGCGTCGTCTCCCCCGACGTGAACTGCGACACACTCAGCGGACAGTGCAGGTACGACGAGATAAGACAGGAAATAATGATTGAACGTTCACACAGACTTCTCATTTCTTCTCAGTTCAATGCTTCTTATTTACTTCAGAGGCCATAAATCACCTGCAGCCACCACCATGTGATGGAAAACAAGATTTCTGTTTCAGCAGGTTTCAGCTCTCAAATGTCAGGCCGCCGTTTGGAAATGCCTAAAAAGGCGAAGGCAGTAGATTTCTCGCCCGTGTGGTTTCCTGACACGACCTTGGCTCTGACTCTCTCTGCGGGTTGATTGCCTCGCTCTGTTTAGCCCGCTAAACCTGCCAACTCTTGTCTGAGCTGCGTGGAAGCTGCTGCATGTTTTACAACTCTCAATCAGCTGCCGTTCCACCGAGGACTGCCAAAAATGGTCTGCGCTCATCTGCCTGCCTCTGTTATTCCTCCTTCAGTCCATAGATCATCTTGATAGGCCTCATCTGACACCATTCACACTGTCAGGCAGCCTCAACTACAACGGTAGTTCATATTTATGATTTATCACGCCGTTATACTTCATGGTTCTGACAAGGATCGGTCGTGAATCATTATAATTCTTCAACATAAAGTCTGGACAAACGTTTTTGGTCCTCCAAGGATCAACATAAACTCAGGGAACTGTCAAGAAAACTGGGACGCTTTAAATACTCAAATGTAACGAGAAGATCGATGCATCAGATCTCATAAATTCTCGTCTGTGGATGTGGAGTTGGAGCCAGCAGGCGATTAGCAACCTGAGTGACTTCTAGAAGTTGCTGCAGGTTCACTTATTAAATATAATGTCAATCTTTAATATAAAAGGAACCACACTGATGCATGTACATGCATATTCCATCATCTCTGCAGCTCTCTGTCTTTGTCTCTTGTGTCTTTTAAACCATCCTTTGCCAACTTTCTTTTTTATTTTTCCATCCTTTGTCACTTTGTTTTTCTTTGCTCTCCAAGCCTGTCTTCCATTTTTCTGCCTCGCTTTGAGCATCAAGGCAAACAAGATATCTTAAATCACTATAATTCCCCTTTTTCCAAACACACACACACACACAAAGAGGAATGTTTCGGATTTGTCCAGACAAGACGAGGATGTAAAGCTCAAAGTATTTCTCTGCCTAAAGGCTCTTCATCATCACGTAAGATACCAGCACCTGGCATTAAAGCACACACACAGTTGCATGCACCCTGCAGTCTGCTGCCAGTGAAGTCAAAATATTTATGAGTAATAATTTGTGATGGATAATTGGGAGCAATAAACGTGTAAAAAGTCAAAGTGTGTAGTTTTATTTCGACACAAACAGATTTATTCTTTGTTTCCAGATGTAAGAACAACATCGTCGGCCGCCAGTGTGACCGCTGCGCTCCTGGTTTCTACGGTTACCCCAACTGCAGGCCATGTGACTGCAACGAGGCGGGAACCGAAGAGGAAGTGTGTGACTCCTTCACGGGACAGTGTCTCTGCAAGGTGAGGGCGGCAGACAAACAAACGCACCTATGCACCACCACCGCTGCATACGTTCTCACCCGCTCTGTGCTCTTCACCTGCAGGAGAACGTCCAGGGCTCCCGATGCGATCAGTGCAGAGTTGGTACGTTCCACCTGGACCCGACCAACCCGAAGGGCTGCACCAGCTGCTTCTGCTTTGGAGCCACCGACCGCTGCCGCAGCTCTGAAAAGAGACGCATCGAGGTGTGTTTGTTAGTTTAAATGTCTTCACCTTTATCTGTCTGTGGACACGTTTCATTATTAATGATGCAGCTAACAGAGAAAGAGACTCAGTCGGTGGTTCTTGATCCTGAGACCTTGTTTCCGGGGTTAGCTAACGAGGAAGGAATGTCAGTTTAACATTTAAACGTCCAAAATCTGTGAATGAAACAGAGAAAAGCAGATTCTCATAAATGAAGAGCAGAAACGAGCAAATATTCGTCATTGTTGGATGTCATCATTCTTTAGACAAACAGAAAGTATTTAAATTGTTAGTTTTGACTTTGAGCTCCGGTCTCGTCTCACCTCTCCTCTCTTCGTTCGTCCTCCTTTGTCCTCTCCTCTCCCGTAGATCATGAACATGGAGGGCTGGGTGCTGCTCGGAGCAGACAAACAGGAAGTGCCGGTCACAGTGTATCCCGGTCAGGATCTCACAGAGGCCGATCTCAGCGACGTGCCGGACGTCTACCAGGACCTCCACTGGCACGCAGCGAAGACTTACCTGGGAGACAAGGTGAGAGGGCACAGCTGGATTTAAAAAAAAAGAAAAGAGCTGATAGAGTCATAGAGCTTCTTTACCCAAAAGAAAACCTTTGATATAACATTTCTATTAGTGAGCTTAAGAGGTGCTGCGAGGTGGATTTAGTTCCCTTCAGAGCTGAGACGTCTCTAAGCTAAGCTCCAGGAGACGTTTGTCAGACAGACGTGACTCAGATCTTCCCGTTTCCCAAAATGCTGTCCGAACACAAGCAGCTGTGTAAGAACCTCACCTACATAAAATCAAAATTAATTTCGATACGTGTCGCCACAGAAACGGCAGCTAACAACAGAGACGAAGTTTTCCAAACACCTTTTAATGTGGCCTCTGTGGTCCTCCATAGAGGTAGTAGAATACCATAATTAGCCAATCAGAATCTGTTTACATATAATACATACTGTATATATGATGAATACATGGAGCATATGTCCATTCTCATTTTGAACATACTTTACTTTAACAGACAGATGTAGCTCTTTAAACTCATGTTTTATTGACTCATCGATCAAACACACAAACACACACATCCCTCAGACAGACAGACAGACAGATCGTGATCTGGAGGCTCAGACGAGATGTTTGGATTACGGATCTGTGTTGCGTCTATGTCAAACGCAGCTTTGATGTGTGAAACAGCCTGCATGAGTCCGTTACGCTCCAGAAAACGGCGTCAGGTGTCAGCGTGAAGTTAAAGCTTCTCCTGCCTCGTGTCTGTTCGTCTCCGTTTGTTGTTTTAATGTTTTACCGTCTGTCCCCGCGTCAGGTCTCATCCTATGGAGGTTACCTCAGGTATCGTCTCCACACTCAGACCATGAGAGGCGATGTGTTGTCTCTGCCTGCAGAAGCCTCGAGGCCTGACATCATCCTGAAGGTAAAACACACAAACTTCTCTGTAACTGTGTTTCATGTACAAACAAATACAGACACAGTATGCAAACGAACGAATCCTGGGATTTGCCAAACCTCGTCTCACAGCGTCTCCTCTGTTTCTCGTCCTCCTGCAGGGAAACCAGATGACCCTGGTGTTCATGGAGAGAGAGTACTCCTCACCTGAAGAGCCTCACCTGGGAATAGTTCACATGGTCGAGGTAAACTCTCCCTCACAGACCTTTCTTTGCACAGCACAGCCCGCAAAGACCCGCAGCAATGTCATGCTTCCCCTCCTTCGTCTCCTCACAGGGAAGCTTCCGGCACGCTCAGACCGGTAACGTGGTGTCTCGTGAGGAGCTGATGATGGTTCTGGTCGCCCTGGAGTCTCTGCAGATCCGAGCCCTGCACTCTCAGTCGGCCCACTCCGTGTCACTCCGCGGCGCCGTGCTGGAGGGCGCCAAGACTCTGCCTTCTGGTCGCCACGCCAACAACGTGGAGATCTGCATGTGTCCCGCCAACTACCAGGGAGACTCGTGTCAGGTGAGGGACCGTCAGCTGGTTTTCTAATGAGCAGATTAATCATCGTCGGCTGAAGTCACGTGATGTTTGATGATGCTCCTCTCCTGTCTGTAGAAATGTGCTCCAGGTTACTACAGAGACACCATCGGCCTGTTTCTGGGGAAATGTGTTCCCTGTAACTGTAACGGACACTCTGATCAGTGTCTGGACGGATCAGGAGTCTGTTTGGTGAGACATCATGAATCACACACACACACACACACACACACCTCTGTTCTGTGTTTAGTCATTGTTTCTCCTCTCTGACCATCAGGACTGTCAGCATAACACTGCCGGTGACCACTGTGAGAAGTGCCAAGGCGGTTTCCTCGGCAACAACAGCCTTGACGGACAGGCGGTGTCCTGCTCCAGCTGTCCCTGCCCACTGAGGGTCGCATCCAACAAGTCAGTCTTTACTCTCCTCCTCCTCCTCCTCCTCTTGTCTCTCGACACTGTCTTTCAACCTGATTTCTGATTAAACCGTATGTTATTATAACTCCTTGTTTGTGTGTTTGTGTAGTTTTGCAGAGCGCTGTGTGCAGAAAAGTGAGAGGATGCAGTGTCTGTGTATGCCGGGTTACGCTGGGCCGCACTGTGAAAGGTAAACGAGCTCGACAGTGGTGGGATTAGTACTCAGATCATTTACCAAAGTAAAAGTCCTGCAGTTCAAAATCTAAATTATGCGAAGCATGTTAAATGTTGTCCTCGAACTCTTAGGTGCGCCCCCGGTTACTACGGCAACCCCATGGTGCTCGGCAGCAGGTGCCAGCTGTGCGACTGTAACGACAACACGGACCCCAACATGCTGTTCACCGACTGTCACCCGCTGACCGGCGAGTGTCTGAGCTGCATGCACAACACGGCCGGGCCTCACTGCGACATCTGCGCCCCCGGTTACTACGGCGACGCCATCCACGCCAAAAACTGCACCAGTACGAGTTCACGTGCTTCGATCGAGTAGTTCTGACTCTGATTGACGATAAAATAAAGTTGTTAAAAAGCTGTTTCTGTTTCCTCTGACGTAGAGTGTGACTGTTCTCCGTGTGGCACCGACTCATGTGACCCTCACACTGGACAGTGCCGCTGTAAAACGGGAGTCACCGGACCTCGATGTGAACGCTGTGTGGTGAGCTCCAACTGCAGATCCTCATCGTGGATTAAACAGACAAACTAATGCAGGATGTCCCAGCTACGAGAGTTTTCAGCTGGTGCCCGGCCTGATTCTCCTCTGTTGTTTCTCAGGACGGCTCCTTTGGCTTCGACTTGTGTAACGGCTGTCGTCAGTGCGACTGCGAAGCCTCTGCGGCTCTCGTGCAGCCGTGTGACCCTCAGAGCGGTCAGTGCGCCTGCCAGCCCGGAGTCAACGGGCCGAACTGCAAACAGTGTGCTCCGGGATTCTGGGACTACGGACCCAACGGGTGCAAGAGTGAGTGGATGCACGGCATACTGAGATTTATCAACTAACCGCTGCGCATGAATGCATTTAAGGATTTCAAACGCCGTCTTCCTTCAGAGTGTGACTGCAGAGGAGGTCGCTGTGACCCTCGCACGGGAGAGTGCCGCTGTCCTGACGGCATGACGGGGAAACAGTGCGACACCTGCTCAAACAAATTCAGCGTACCTGTCAACAGCGAGCACGGCATGCACTGCGAAGGTTAGTGACAATAATCCAACGAGAAGAGAGCGATTTAAATGATGCAAGGTTGAAATTAAATGTGTGTGTGTGTGTGTGTTTCCCGTTGCAGTGTGTGACAGCTGCGTCATCGTCCTGTTGGAAGATCTCGACAAAATGAGCAACAACCTGAGCGCGGTCGCCGGTCAGCTGAGCAGCCTCAACGCCAGCTCTGTGGTCTGGGCTCAGCTCAACAACCTGAACAAATCTATGGAGGTCGTCGCTGTGAGTGCACACACACACACACACACACACACACACACACGTCTCAAACAATAACATGCAGGCAGTTTTTCAAACAAACTCATTTTCCCATGATTCCAGCGGGCCATAGAGAAGTACAACAGTACGCTGGACGACAGCAGGATTCGGGCCGACATGCTGGACGCTGAGATCGTGAATATCAAAGATGACCTCAATGATCTGGAGGACAAGGTGAGGTCCCTGATCACACACACACACACACACACCACAGAATAAAGAATATATTGTGAATGTGTGTGTTTTCACAGAGAGCTGACTGTGTGTTGTGTGTTTGTCGTTTTCAGGCGTCAGCGGTGACCGACAGGGCCGGCGACCTGCAGAATGACACCGAGAACACACACCAGAGGGCGGAAGACCTGCTGTCCTTCATCAACAACGTCACCATGGATATAGAGAGTGAGACACAGGACGGAAATATTATACACACACACACAACATTCATTTACATCTTTAAAGTCACATTTATACTCTCAAAAGTCGATTAATCTATTGATCATTTTCTTGATTAATTGATTCATTTTTTGGTCCATGAAATGTCTGAAAACGTTGACCAGTGTCCTAAAGTTGCAGTCGCTTTGCGATGCTTTCCACAGATATCCTGCAGATGGCGAACCGATCCTCGCACAACGACACGGAGGCGGAGCCGGACCATGAAAGCCGGGAGAAGAAGCTGAGGGAGGTGCAGGCCATGCTGAGGGAGATGAGGTACAGGAGCTGCGTGGGACAGAAGAAAGTGGCCGACAAGGAGAAGACGGAGGCGGAGAAATGTAAGTTTATTCACTCAGACTCAAACACTGTGTGATCGCGTCCTCTAACTCGGCCTCTGTGTCCTCCTTCAGTGCTGGATCGCGTGAACAAGCAGCTCGCCGATCGTCTGGGAGAAAACAACGACTTGGCCAAAGCCATCAAAGACCGTCTGAACCGCTTCCACTCGGAAATGATGGATCTCCGAGACGCCCTGAACGAGGCCGTGAACAACACGGCCCGAGCCGCAGAGATCAACAACGTGAACGAGAAGACACTGGAGGACAACAAGGTGAGCTGAACAACAACAGTGAGGGAGAAGGAAGGAGTGGAGGATAGAGGGAGGTGGCTGACTGTGTCTCTCTCTCTCTTGTAGAGGAGGATAGAAGAGCTGCTGTCGAAGCAGACGGAGGTGAACGAACAGCTGCAGATGGCTGAAGATGACGTAGCTCAGGTCAACGACATGCTGTCCATGCTGCACGACTCCAAAGAGGTGAGAGCGAACTAAACACACAGATATGAGCATGTGATAGAGCTGTGATGGTCTTTAACACTTCAAACGTCTTCTTCTGCAGGAGTACGAGCGCTTGGCGGCCCAGCTGGACGGCGCCAGGACACCGCTGGCGAAGAAAGTGCAGAACTTCGCCTGGGTGGACTCCAAAATTCCTCTGGTGGAGAAAGCAGAGAAACACGCAGAGCTGCTGAACGCTGTGTCCATGAACCTGACCAGGTGAGAGACGAGCTCGATCACAATCAGATACTAAAAGTTTTACACTTCTCTGGTGTTTTTCATTTGAAGTTTTGATATCGATAAGAAGAAGAAAACATCATAATCCGGTGAAGGAGGCAGACAGAGAAGTTTGACTGCGTCCTCGTTTGTTTGCAGTTTGGTTGCAGACACCAGGAAGGATGGAATCGTGGACGTAACACAAGCGTACAACAAGATCATCAACAGCATCAAGGCGGCAGAGGAGGCAGCCAAGACGGCCGAGAAGGCTGCAAACGACACCTGGGAGGTGCGGGACGCGTTTCAAATCACACTAGCTCAAGTTCTTCATGGGTTTGTGTCCGGCTTGTGACATCGGTGTTTGTGTCTTTAGAACATTAAGAACCAGGACCTCGGGCAGATCGCAGACTCTCTGAAGAACCACAGTTTGGAGCTGAAGGAGGAAGTCGAAAAGTTAAACGAAGAACTCAACGACGGTAAACACACACACACACAGGATGTCGTATATTATCACTGTAATGTTACATTTCTGATTGTTTCAGAGGTTTTAGTGTTTGTGTTTGCTCTCTCTGCTGCACAGACCTGAAGCCGCAGCTGGAAGACGCTAAGAAGCGACTGGAAGACGCCAAAACCAAACAGGCTGATGTGATGAAGAACCTGGAGATGGTCCAGAACAACCTCAACTTCACCTCAAGTGCGCATATTCAACACAGACACACATACATGAATAAAAATACTCACACATAAGCCTTTTAAGCATGCTTTAGAGACAGAAAACATGGCTTCATCTCACAGTTTTCTTCTTCCTCTGTGGCAGATGTGAGTCAGGAGATCACTGACGCGAAGAATGCTGCGGATCAGGCGAACACCACGGCCACACAGGTCAACGATGCTCTGCGTCCCATCAAAGAGCAGCTGGACAAATGGCAGAAGACCTACGGAGACACTAACGCCACCACCGATGACATCAACAACGCCCTGATGGACGCCAGCAAGACCGGTACTTGTTTCACTCACTGATTTAAATTGCCGGCAGTGAGATTGTCGATTGTCTGAGAGTCACTGGATGAAACTGTCTCTCTCTGCAGTGCACTCTCTGGGTGAGACGATCCCCATGCTCATAAAGAAGCTGGATAAACTGCAGAATCACTCTGTGCAGATGCCAAACATCTCTGAGAACATCAGCCGCATCCGGCAGCTCATACAGCAGGCGCGCAACGCTGCCAGCAAGGTACACACACACACACACACACACAAAGTTATCACCTGAGGTGTGACTTGATGATTATTTAATCACCTTTACTCCTCCTCTTCCCTCCGAGCAGGTTGGCGTCCCCGTGAAGTTTAACGGGGCGTCCGGCGTTCAGGTCCGTACTCCGAGTAACCTGGCCGACCTGGCCGCCTACACCTCCCTGAAGTTCTACATCACTCTGCCGGAGACGGCACGAGCCAGGCGGCAGGACGACGTCACCAAACAGTTTGTCTTCTACCTCGGGAATAAGGATGTAAGCATCGCCACGGCAACACAGAGACTCATTTCTGGGGTTTTTTATCTTGTGTATATGGGTTGGTACAGTACAGTTGGTTTTTATTGTTCATTACTATCATGTCTGGGATTTGTAGTCCAGTAAGGAGTTCCTGGGAATGACGTTGGAGGGGAAGAGACTACGCTGGTACTTCAACGTCGGAGGAGACACTGCTGATGTGCAGATGTCTGAAGATGTCGTGTCTAATGGAAAGTTCAACAGCATCTGGCTGGAGAGGTAGAACACACACACACACCTTGTGTCTTAAAGCTCGATGTTGTTAGAAAGTTGCAGTAGGACAGTAAACATCTATAGCCGTACGTCTTTTTAAGTGTCCAGAGCTGCTTCAAATGTCGTCTCACCAAACAAAATGTCATAAATTATTACGAGTTAACACGTCCGACCCTCGTGTCTGCTCGTGTCTTTGCAGGATCCTTCAGTACGGTCAGATGTCCATGTCTTCAGAAGCCAGCGATGGGCACCAAAGAGTCATCAAAGCCTACGTGGAGGCTGCTGGAGATGAGGGGCTGCTCAACCTTTTGACCAACGACACCGTCTTCTACGTGGGAGGATACCCGAGCACTTTCAAAGTCAGTACAGGGAGGGAGCCTTGTTATGTTAATCCAGTGATTTCACACTGACATAAGTTTCATTTCAAAGATATCTGAGAAGAGTTCAGAACTCAAATTTAAGCTCCTCACTTCTTTCTTCTCCTTTCCTTTAGCCGCCTTCACCGCTCGCTCTGCCGAACTTCAAGGGCTGCATCGAGTTGGATTCGCTCAACGAGGAGGTGCTCAGTCTGTACAACTTCGAAAAGACCTTCCTCCTCAACACCACGGAGGAGAAACCCTGTGGCAGGCCCAAGGCCACGCTGACTCAGACCTGGGTCACTGACGCAGCGTATTTCGACGGCACCGGCTTCGCTGAGATCACCTTCGGCGACGCAACGGCTCGCGTGCAGCGCTTTGAACAGGAAGTCAAAGTGCTGTCGCACAGCGGGATACTGCTCATGCTGCAAAACGGGGTAAAGACCTCGTTCATTCATCGTTGATTTATTCCAACATTAACAGACCAGACAAGTTGATTTGAAGTGTCTGTATCGGCTTTAAAACGTGAGTATTGCACCGGTTTTAAATCTTAATTATTGACCTCATGGTTTGTGTCCTCTGCCCTCCATCAGAATCAGTTCCTGTGCATGGCGGTGCTTCAGGGCAAGCTGAAGGTTTTCCACGATTTCAGTGGTAACTTAGTGGAGCTCGAGCCTAAAGAGCCTTCGTCTGAATTCCTGAAGATCAGCGACGCTGAAGCCAAAAATGTAAATCTCTCATGTCTTTCTGCCGTCGTATTCTCCATGTGAATCCTAAACATGTGATATTTTCTCCTCGGTTTGCCAAGTTTTCTAACTGCGTTGATGTCGTTTGTACCTGTGCAGCTGGAGATCATCATCATGCGTTCACCCAGTAACCGTGTCGTGGTGAGGAACAACCGCATCAACCTCTACACCAACTCGTTCACAGAAGACATCCCCCTGTTCAGTGGCAGCTACTACCTGGGAGGAGTACCAGAGAACAAGATGCCTGCCAAGTGAGTAGTACGCACAGACAAGCACGAATTGATGAGCCCCAGACTTCGGTCCAGCAAACGCCAGTCTGGTGATTCAGTGTCGCTTTAAAGTGAACGTTCACGTTTGGGACTGACAGATCTCTTCGTCTCTTCTCAGGTTGAAGGCTCTGTTCCCGAGGCAGGGCTCTCTGAAGGGCTGTTTCAGGAACGTCAAGGCCCTGAGCTCGCACATCGACATAAAGAGGATGGTCAGCTCCGGGGTCAGTTTCGGCTGCGACAGTGACCTGCTGGTAAGAACACTCAAATATTAGTTAGTTAAAATAAACACAAACTATTTGTACTTACACAATCCCTGCTATACAAACTCTCACATTCAACGTCTAACAATATATTAAATCATTTTTAAAGTTTCTTTTTAACTTGTAACAACGTTGGACATCTTCTAATTCAGCTCCACGTTGTGCTCGGATACTAACATTGTTTACAGACTTCTGAAGATATTTTGTGTGTGCATTAAAGGTTTATTAAATTAAATTAAGTGTATGTTAGACAGGGCGATTGTGTAGTGTAGATAATCACATCGTCTGCGTACAGGCGAATCTTTTCTGACTAAACGTTCTTCCGATGTTTGACAACTGAAAATATGACAGCTGCTAATGAAATGAAACTTGTGGAACATCTTTTGTGATCTTCACAGTTTCAAACTTTCAACATAAACAACTTCCTCTTCTTCCTCGCTTCATTAACCTCTCAAACTCACAGATGATAAAACCGTTTGTTTAGCACAGATTTTACTGCGAACGTCACTTTCCAGGTAATAATACTGCATGTGTCAACCTGCAGGTGGCTCGTGAGGCTCATTTCAACGGTCAGAGCTACCTGGACATGAGTCTGAGCAAGGTCTCCACCCTCAGGAACAACTTCTCTGCCAGCTTCAGCTTCAGAACCGAGCAGAAGGAGGGACTCATGTTCTACCACCAAGATCAGGTCGGTCGAGCCTCCACACTCTTCCTCCTGTTGTCCAGCTGCTTTTCTCGCTCCGTAAGCTTGAGAAGCATTTTCTTGATGTTTTTCATTTTTGCGTGTGCGCAGGACGGAGTGTGTCAGGTGCTTCTGCTCGACGGTCATGTCGTGGTGAGAGCAGGAAACAGCCAGATTAAGACACTGAAGACGTACAACGACGACAACAGCCACTACGTGTCCATGTACAACGACATCAACGGGTAGGACGACGAGTTAAAATCTCAACACGACAACAGCAAACTGGCACAAACATGTTGAAACAGTCTGACTGCTCCCCCTTCAGGATGCGTCTGTACATGGACGACGCGCCGGAGAAAGCAAAGGAGAGCATCCTGCTGAACTCCAGGACGGGTACAGGCGTCACCGCAGAGGGAAGCACGTACCTGGGAGGAATGCCCGACGCAAGAGTCGCCAACCTGACGGGATGCATCAGCAACGTTTTCATCAAGAGGTGAGAAGAGTCGAAAACAAACGGACCTCCACACATTCTCTGATTTTATTACATCTGTATCAGGACAAATGTCAGCAAGATGTGGAGGAGAAATTAGGAGAAAGCTGTTTCTGGCTAAAACTGACACACGGCAAAGAACTTTGGAAACCCGCAAACAGAACAACCTTAGAACGTAGTGAAGACATAAGGAATAGAATTATTTGTTAGGAGCACGTGTTTATTGTCCTTTACATCACATCAGTACTCCTCCTCTGTGGCAGAACGCTGATCACAACAACTCGAAACAACATATTACAAGACCAAAGTCATGACTAATGGTACTGTTAACAAAAAGTGAGAAGAGCTCTGACGATAAATTTCAAATGTGTTCTCAGTGACTCGAAACCTCAGGCGGTTTTGAACCTGCTGAAATCCAAAGAGAACGTCAACGTTCCTCTGAGCTGTCCCGCCGCCAAAAAGCCTCAGCAGATCGTCGCCGCTCAGCCCAAACCCAGCAGCAAACCCAAGGTACCAACACACACATGCACGATGCATGCACACACACACACACAGCAGATCAAGAACAAAACAAACAGAGTGTCCGCTCTCTCTCTCTCTTAAGAAACACAAGAAGCCGTCGGGGTCTCGCAGTCGTAACACCAGGGAGTCGTGTCAGGGCGAGCTGTCGGACCAGGAGGCCGGAGCGATGCACTTCAGCGGCTCCACACACAGCTACCTGAGATACGACTCTCTGCCCAGCTCGCTCAGCTCGGCGTGAGTGTGAACACACACACACACACTCCTCAAACACAGAAGAGTCTCTGGATGTTCAGAGATGTTCACACTCTCTCTCTCTGCAGGCCTCACATCTCCATGGCGGTCAGGATCAACTCCTCGGACGGTTTGGTGCTGTACGCAGCCGGCGGCTCGCACGGCGGAGCGGTGATGTCACTCAGCGTGACGGACGGACACCTGCTGCTTCTCCTGGACGGAGGAAAGAGGAAGACCAGCCTGCGCAGCCGCAAGAAGTACAACGACGAGCAGTGGCACACGGTGAGGTCGCACGGCCCGCCGGGTCACGTGACTCTGCAGACAGTGGAAACAAAAACAGACCATGTGACCTGCATCTGTCCTCGTGTCACTTCAGGTGTTTGTAAAGCGCGAAGGAGAGAAGATCAGTCTCATCGTGGACGGGATCAACTCTCAGTCCAAGAGAATCCCCGGAGGACACCGGACACGTCTCACCGGACCTTTATATGTCGGAGGAGTCCCGGCATCACTGACGGTGAGAACAGAACCAGACAAACCGAGCGAAGGAGAGTTACGTGAATTTATTTTGATAAATCTGTCCGTGTGGTTCGGTTCCTGGTACCTCAGGTCCCGGGTTCAGGTGGATTCGTCGGTTGCGTCAGAGACCTGACGCTGAACGAAGCCCCTGCAGGAAACCCGTCTCACAGCCAGGGGGCGGTGCCGTGCTTCCAGAACCCTCTGCAGCCCGGGGCGTACTTCTCTGGACAGGGAGGACGCGTCACCATCGGTGGGTACCTCTTCTTCTGTGCTGCCTTCATGTTTGAGTCCACCTGTGACTGAACGCTCTCTCTCCCCCCTCGCACAGATGAGTCCTTGGTTCTGGGTCGGGATCTGGAAATCCAGTTGGAGGTTCGGCCCGTCTTGGACTCTGGGCTGCTGTTGCATGCTGGGACGTCACCTGACCAGCACCTGAGTTTGTTTCTCAGCCAGGGAGAGGTGAGAGCGCAGC
Source organism: Larimichthys crocea (assembly GCF_000972845.2). Lineage (NCBI taxonomy): Eukaryota > Metazoa > Chordata > Actinopteri > Sciaenidae > Larimichthys > Larimichthys crocea. Next base: position 13,559,600 of record NC_040025.1, read on the forward strand.
AACGAGCCGAGACACGACAACGTACCGGAGCTCTGAGAACACGAGCTAACAGCAGCTGTGTGTGTGTGTGTGTGTGTGTGTGTGTGTGTGTGTGTGTGTGTGTGTGTGTGTGACAGCTGAGATCCTCGTCTGGAGGAAGATTTATAGTTTGCATGAGTTCAGCTGGTTAATGGGACAGGTGTGTAGTTTACAGCAGCTGTGTGTGTGTGTGTGTGTGTGTGTGTGTGTGTGTGTGTGTGTGTGTGTGTGTGTAGGTGACCGTCTCAGTCAACAGCGGTAAAGGTCAGTTCTCGACCTCCTTCACTCCTGAAGAGCCTTTATGTAACGGACGCTGGCACACGATCAGAGGTAAGTCCACGTCAGACAAACTGTTTCCTCTGACGTTGTCAGCACGTTGCTGTAACGTTCGCTGACGTTGTCGTCCGTCCGTCCGTGTCTGTCTCCAGTGGTGAAGAAGAACAACGTCCTGCAGCTGCACGTGGACGCAGCCAGCGAGCACAGCGTCGGCCCCAAACACAGCCGCTCCGCCGGGGCCAAGGAGAGCGTTTACCTGGGAGGAGTGCCCGGTCAGTGCACACACACATACACACACACACACACACACACACACACAGCTCCAGATATTTATGCAAATGAGCTGATTTTTTAAAAAAGACATCCCTGATCTGTTCACTCATCTCTCCATAATCCATAATAAATATTTATTCTTTAGATATTCACTCTTTGAATAACTGTAATTTTATATTTTGACTTAAATTCACAGCTGTGAAGTAACTCTATAACTAACTCTGAGTCTTTAGGAGTGATCTGAACATTCAGGTTAACACGTCGATCATTTAGTCAATAAAATCTTAGACAATGATCCAAAAAGAAATCAGAAAAAAAAGGTTTTATTGCCAAGTGCGATTTATTTTTTTCACATACAAGGAATTAGTTTTGTTGTCATCAGTGCATGACGAACAGTCTCTGAAAATATAAGAAAGAAAATCAAACACTGATGATCTAAACAATATAAAGGTTTTTTTATATAAATACTTCATGTTCAAGGCTCACGTCCCGACCAGGGCGCTACGCTCCACTCATACAAACCGTCTAGTTGTACCCTCGCCTCTCGCAAAGCGAGGTCACTCTAAACTCTTCTCTGTGGTCGTCCCCAAATTGTGGAATGACCAACGGCTACAAGAACAGCAACATCCCTTTCTACCTTTAAAAAACTTGTAAAAACCTTTCTGTTTCCAGAATGCTTCCCTGCCTAACAAAACTAACAAAACTAACAACTACTCTGTGCTCCTTTACACCTTTCTCAGCTTATGTCCTCCTCTGTAAGTCGCTTTGGATAAAAGCGTCTGCTAAATGCAATGTAATGTAATGTAATGTAATGTAATGTTCAGAGTTTTGACTTTGCGTGTCCGTTCCTCTCTCCGTCCACCAGGTGGCGTCACGGTTCCCGGTCTCCCCGTCGGCCTGCCTGCGTTCCACGGCTGCGTCCGATCCACGACGATCAACCACAGACCGCTCATGTTGTCCAAACCGCTCGGCGTGCACGGAGCCGTGGGAACGCAGGGCTGCCCACACATGTAGAACACACACACACACACACACACACACACACACAGTCTTATCTCACATTCCCCCGAATCACTGGTGGTGGGCGTCATGTTACTGTAGCTAATTTAAATCTATATTATTAATATTTATTTTCTGAAAAAATGTATATTTTTTTTATCTTCACGTTTGTCGGTTTGTTTTTGTGCTACGGAGAACGCACTGACGCATCCGCCCGCGATGGTGTAGATGTAGAATATTGTAAATAAGGCGCAGCGTGGCTCGAGTTTTGATTCTAACAAACGATCGGTGAGAAATGATTCCTGTCCCTTTAGCTCCAAACACATCCGCGAAACCTCCTCTCTGTGTTTACGTATATTCAATATATTCAGCTGTTTATGGTGCATCAGAAAAACCTGCTGAGTCAGCAACACTGTGAACGAGCAACGTCCTCAGGCAGCGCGGACGGGCGACGTCGCCCGGGACGGGGACGGGACAGACGGGAATATTTCTGAGTTTATTAATGAAGTCTTAAAGATGCAGAGACGAACGGCGAGCGCGTCGTTGGTCGAGTTTCCCTTCATGTGTTTGAAAAATACAAAAAAACTTTGAGAGGCACCTGGCTGCAGACCTCCACTGTCACGCACCTCCACTGTCAGGCCCGGAAGTGATGACGTTTTTGGGGGGTGGGGAGGTGGAGAGGACATTTTGAGAGGGTCATTTTCATTTTCAGATGAAAATGATTTTCAGATGCCTCACTGTGCAGGTTGGTCCGTTGCTGCGTTACGTTAACGCGTCCGCCATATTGGCAGATCGTTCACTCATCTCGCCATAATCCATAATAAATATTTATTCTTTAGATATTCATCTCTTGATAAACTGTAATTTTATATTTTGACTTAATTAACAGCTGGTGAAGTAACTCTATAACTAACTCTGAGTCTTTAGGAGTGATCTGAACATTCAGGTTAAAACGTCGATCATTTAGTCCAGTGGTCCCCAACCCCGGGCCGCGGACCGGTACGGCCGTGGATCAATCAGTACCGGCCCCAACAAGAATTAATTAGTTATTTCTGTTTTATTTATTATCTAAGTCTCCCGCAAGTGAGGAGAATACGGTCATTCGAAATAAAAAAACGTTTCAAAAATAAAGACCGCTCGACCTAGACTGGGACTATAAAAAGGGGGACTATACACTTCATCCACAGTTGGTAGGAGAAGAAGAAAATATTAAGTATAAATGTAATACAAAAGATAATTAAGTGTGCGAGGTAGTTGTTAATTATTTTGGGTTTGATAATTTTCTTAATGCATGTTCTCCGCTCGCATGTTCTCAGCCCCCCCCCCCCGGTCCGCAGTAAATTTGTCAGCTTGACCGGTCCGCAGTAGGAAAAGGTTGGGGACACACTGTGTTAGTCAATAAAATCTTAGACAATGATCCAAAAAGAAATCAGAAAAAAAAGGTTTTATTGCCAAGTACGATTTATTTTCCCATACAAGGAATTAGTTTGGTGTCATCGACGAACATCCTCTGAAAATATAAGAAAGAAAGAAATCAAGCATGAAGATCTAAACAATATAAAGTTTTTTTATAAAATTCTTCATGTTCAGGGTTTTGACTTTGCGTGTCGTTTCCTCTCTCCGTCCCACCAGGTGGCGTCACGGTTCCCCGGTCTCCCCGTCGGCCTGCCTGCGTTCCACGGCTGCGTCCGATCCACGACGATCAACCACAGACCGCTCATGTTGTCCAAACCGCTCGGCGTGCACGGACCGTGGGAACGCAGGGCTGCCCACACATGTAGAACACACAACACACACACACACACCCCAACACACACACACCAACACAGTCTTATCTCACATTCCCCCGAACACTGGTGGTGGGCGGTCATGTTACTGTAGCTAATTTAAATCTATATTATTAAATTTATTTTCTGAAAAAATGTAATTTTTTTTATCTTCACGTTTGTCGGTTTGTTTTTTGCGACGGAGAACGCACTGACGCATCCGCCCGCGAGGTGTAGATGTAGAATATTGTAAATAAGGCGCAGCGTGGCTCGAGTTTTGATTCTAACAAACGATCGGTGAGAAATGATTTCTGTCCCTTAGCTCCAAACACATCCGCGAAAACCTCCTCTCGGTGGTTACGTATATTCAATATATTCAGCTGTTTATGGTGCATCAGAAAAACCTGCGGAGTCAGCAACACTTGAACGAGCAACGTCCTCAT
>NC_040025.1:13563384-13573916 GCF_000972845.2 Larimichthys crocea
ATGTGGCAGATCTGCCCGTAAACTAATAACAGGAAAATGGACTGAAGTTCATAAAGCGCCTTTCTACAAAGTTCTTTAAGTTAATGTCTCTTATACACCCATTCACACACACACTAATATATCTGGGAAACAAACAGGCACCAAAAAACACGTATGTAACTTTTAAAGTGATGATTATAATGTTTTACTCCTTATGTAAGCACCAAACCAACGTATGTATTTTTCTAATGCTGAGTGTTTACAGCTATATGTGGTAACACTGTTACTGTGATGATAATATTGAAATATTTATATTTCACCTTTAATCTGTGTCTATAATAACCAGATCCGAAATAGTTTACTATAAAACAATATATACAATAGACCGGGAATTGAAAGATTTTATGTCATTGTTTACATAATTCATTTGTGAGGAAAACAATTCAACCGGAAGTGCATTCACAAATTCACGATTTTATTTTGAAATGTGTCCCTTGCATTTCCGGGCCTGACAGTGGAGGTCTGCAGTTTTTATAATTGTGTCTTTAAAGCTCTTAACAGGAGAATTTGGCGCCACCTACTGTTTAACCCGTGAAACAACTCCTAATCTTCTCAAACGTTCATGGTCGGCAGGTGGAGTCCGTCGACCCTCCCACCTTCCTGTCACTTCAGCGGTCTCAATCAGATATGTGATACGTTTTGTTCCAGCGTTGAAACGGATTCCATCGTCCTCGTCTTTTGTCGTTTCAAGTTTTAAACGAGCCTCAGGCTGCGTTTGCTCCGCTGAGCTTTTAAGTCAAACGTTGAGAGTAACGAATGTTTTCAGGTCATTTAAAATTCAGAGAGACAAATCAAACCCGGCTTCATCGAGCATGTCCAGTGTTCCACCTCGTCCCGTCCCGGCTGCAGGCGGCGCTCTCCGTCTCTATTCCGTCATAAACCAAACATGAACATGTGAAGTGTGTATGTGATGTAACCTTAAGTATTCACACAGAATAAGCTGTCCCTCTCCTCACTCCCCCCCCTCCTGTGTTGTAAATGTTTTCTGAATAAAGTTTTTTTTCAACAAAACAAACGCGTCGCTTGATGTTTGCTGAATTTTTTATTAAAGAGGAAGTGAGAAAAAGCCTGAAGCTGCTCAGAGTCACGAGCTGTGCCGACCTGAGCAGAGAGTTGCCTTTGGTATAAAGAGGTGAAGACAACGTGAAAGAAGAGGAGTGAAGAAAGAAAGATCAGTGGAGCTCTAGTCCAGACTCATGTCCTCGTCGTCCTCCTTCTTGTCTCCTTTGCTGCCCTGCATGGCTCGAGCAAACGCCTCCACGTCGGAGGAGGAGACACAAAACACAGATTAAAACGACAAACCAGAAGAGGTGGAGAAGTGGATGCTCTGCTCCTCCTCTTCTCCTCCTCCCTCCTCTGTTGGCGGCGTCCACAGCCTCTGCCGGCAGACCGAACTGGCTGAGGAGCGGGCCGGCTGCCGGAGGCCAAGGCGCTGCTGAACATGCTCATGGCCGGAAGGAGACGGAGAGTCACTGAGGGTCAAACACTTCATCCACCTGTGCGTGTCTTGTGATGTTTCTGCTCCTCCTACCGGCTGGAATGAGGCGAGTTAGCGGTGTTCTGGATCTCTCGGCGCTCTGAGGTAGACTCCCCGCTCGGCAGGAAGGGGAGGAGCCTCTGCTGGACCTCGGCGTTGGTCAGGATGGGAGCCATCATCTCTGGGGTGCAAACACTGGCTAGATCCACTGCAGGACAGAGAGGGGGGACGGGTTAGTCCGGTTCAAACACACTGAACGTCTGAAGTCCTGGTCCACTCACCAGCTGATCCCTGACAGCAGAAGCTGGGACGTTCATGTGGCGAGGATGCTCGAAGGTCGCTGAGCTGGATCGGCTGGTGGGAGGCCGGACTTCCAACAGAGGCCGGGACCACCGGAGTCGGAGCTGAGGCTGCAGGTGAGAGAGGAGGAGAGCACGGAACGCGACGTCCTAAACGAGATGAATAAGTGATCACAGAGAGGCTGTGCTTGGTGGACCTGGAGTGGAGGGAGCAACGCTGCTGGGGAGACGGCTGAGGCAGAGGAGTCACGGGGTGGTGGGAGCCTGAGAGGAGCTCTGCCTGGGGGCTGCGCCTGATGACGGAGTGCTGCTGCTGATTGCTACGAGAGCTGAGGCAGGTAGGAGACAGATTAATGTTTCTACGATGTTCTTCAGAGCAGCGACATGAGCGATGTGTTGTCTGTGTTTGGTCTGACCTGGACAGGAGCTGCTGGTGGCCGTCCTCCGCGCCAGCAGGTTGGCGAGTCCTGGTCGCGTAGAGCTCCAGACTCCTTAGACAGACGACAACAAAATCAAACAGGGTCCAGAATTCATCCGATAGTTACTGAGGACGACACTGTCCACATGTTGCTCACCGAGTCCTCCGAGCCCGGTCGGTCCGATCAGCTGCATCAGCTGGTTGTGGCTCATGTTCCCAGCAGGTTCTGCAGACCTCCTCCCCCGAGGGGGAGAGCTCGTGGCCGCTGCCGCCTCCGCTGCCCGGCGCTCCGGGATGGGCGGGGTGTTCAGATACTCGTTCACCTTCCGGCAGTACTCCTCGTCCTTGTCGGTCTTTGGCTCTGATGGAAAAGAGAAATCTTAAAATCTGAAGTTTAAATGGAATCAAACCGTTTTCTTCTCTGCTCGCTCTTATCGACTTTATTTTCCCTATTGATCGCCTGCTGCGTATAAATACTGTGTCAGGGCTGAATTTTCTTGATTAACTGATACTTGTTTGTCCATAAAGTCTTTGTTTTGTCCTCAAAGATTTTCAGTTTACTCAAATCATCCAAATAGTTTGCGGTCAGTCTCACCTGCATCCAGAAGAAACGCCTCTTGGACCCGGCCTTGAACTTCAGCACGTGACCGTCCCGTGGTGCACTGGCTCACTCTCTTGAATTCACAGTCGTCGGGGAAATGATCAGATCCTGAAACAGGAAGAGGAACGACGTGAGACGAGGGGACGAAACCCTGAAACACGGACGAGCCATCGCCAGCTCTGAATAAGGACACGGTCACCTCGTGGTGTGAGTTTTCTTTGTGGCATGCGAGTCTAAATATAGTAACATCTGTCAGGCTGAGTGTGACTGCTGATTATTGATTATTTACATATTAACACAGTTATTCACAGCTCGATCTGTTGGCCTGGTTTGCTGCTCAGACTTAAATCATCTCATAGAAACAGCAAGCTCACTTAGATCGTTCCTTCCCAAGGATCTCTGGGAAAGTACAGGCTGAACCTGAAGAAAATAAACAAACTTAATTACAGCCGACGAGAGCGACAGCAAATGTTTCTTACGGTAAATATGTTGTATCTTTGTACATGTGAGACGAGAAACTAGGGCACAGAAATGACTGAGTATGTTTCTGATTCAGAAACGTGTCTACAGAGAACGATGACGAGTTTCTTTTTCAGCTGTAAAATGTCACAGTTCTGGGCGTTCGGCTCAGCTGGTGGAGCCTCCGCCCGTGTACGAAGGCTCCGACCGCTTCAATACTCCGTTCTCTCCGGCACCTGAAAACAGATTCAACTCATGTCTGCCAGATGTTTTCCATCAGGGGTCATAAGAACATCTTCAAACATGTCAAACAGTTCCTCACATCGTCCACGTTCCGCTCCGTCCTGTCCTTCCAGCAGAAGTGGATCAGGGAGTCGTCGGACTGCTGATGTACACCGTCCCTTTGCGTTTGTCCGGTAACCACGTTCCCCTAGGGTCATTTTACCGGCACGAAACTCCACCAGGTATTTGCTGGAGCTTCCCCTGGAGCCGCTCACCAAGCTCGGGAACAGAGCGCCGACGACATGTTGGATCTGCACGTACGCCGACCTGAACATGAGAGGAAGAGATCATTACTCAGGACGTAACGACACATCGTGACACGATTAAAAACGGGTCGACAGAAAAATTAGTCATATTCTTTGCGAATGCGAGAGAAGTACGATATGTTTTGTTCTTTTGAGTCTTTAAATTAGAAATAGATAGTTGTCTTTTTCCTACAAATAAAATTAATTTGGTCATAGTGGTCTGTAGCTCATTTTGATTAAAAATAAATAAATGGTGAAGCGTACGAGTCGTGAGCTGAGTGTATGTTACATCCCTGAAACTTTGATATGAGAGACAACACGTCTTAATCTTATAAAGAAACTTTCCACATATAAATAAATGTACAAACTGTCCAAGTAATCAGTTACATTTATGGATACTACAGCTCAAACTTTGACTCCATAGAGATTAAACTTGTACTTTATGTCCTATTGTGTCTGATTACAGTCAGACTTACTTCAACACATGTTTATAATAAATAATTATATGATTAAATAGAGACTTTTTTTTATTTTTTACTTTATTATTAGTTATAAAATATAATATATAAAGTCAAATAAAAATATTTATTTTTACTATTAAATACATATAAAATAATAATAAAGTAATATATATATAATAAGATATATTAAAGTAAAAAAAATATTTTTTATGTTATATATATTATAGATATAGATATATATATGAATAAATATATATATATATTCTTTGATAATTATATTTACTAAAAACTAGAAAGTAAAAATATTATTATATATATAGTTAAAAAATATTTGTACACACACACACATATATATATATTATCTCATCTTAATCAATATATCATACAGTAAACGAATTCTTTACTTTTTTACTTTATATTATTTTTACTAAAATATCTATAAAGTATATATTCTTGACTATATCTATACTATCTAGTCTCTATATCTAAATTTATAAGATAATTGATTACTTTATATATTTTCTTTTTGTTCTCAACTCTCTATCAATACCACCTATCTCTATCTCTCTTTCAACCCTCTTTTTTTTCCTTCTTTCTATTATCTTCATCTCTCTATCTATCTTATATATCATATTATATACCGTCCTCTTCCCATTGACGTTAGTTCTCTCGCTCAGTTAGCTGTACTGTTACTGAGATTTCAGCGACGGTTTTTCTTTTTTTTTTTCTAAATCTTTTTCGACAAATAAAAACTTAAAGTGTGACCGTGGACCGTCTCTGTGTGTCGCTCGAAACTTTAAACGTTTAAATCTTTAAACTGTCACTTTGAAACATTTAAGACTTTTAAAAAAGTAAGCAGTTAGCCTGTTAGCGCCGTGCTAACGTTAGCCCGTGACTCGGCTAACGAACCGGGCCAAACTGTTTTAAACAGCCGTTAGATAAATAACCGGGTTTAGCGGCGACAGACAGCTCCGTGTGTGAGTGCAGCTTCGTGACAAACTGTCAGTTGTAGAAGAATCCAGGTAGAATTACCTGAGTTAGAGTCCGAAGAGTTCAACAGTTTTCCGTCGCGTGCTAACCACTGACTGACTTCCGCTGTTCACGTCCAGAGCGCGCCTGCTGCTGTGCGCACTAGTGATGGGAAGTTCACGAACGAGCGATTGCTTTAAAGTGAACCGCTATATGTCGAGGTCTTTTAACTGACTCGGATCACTTTCTCGACAGTAACAAACAGAAACACTTTATTAACCCCGCAGGGAAATAGTTTTGTTAGCAGCAGCTCCCAAACGGTAAGTGAGATTGTAAGTGATAGAAAACAAAACTTTAACAACTAACACCTATACGATATCCTATGTTTTAACAGTATATACACTGTATAAAAACAGTTAAATCAAACCATAACAGTTAAAAAACCGTAAGGAACTATGCAATATGTAAATCAAAATCTAAAGAATTTTAGTCTTTGGAGACTGTAAGAGAAAACACTGGATGTTAAAGTCATTACTCCGAGTCAATAAAAGATTAGTTCAAGTTGAAACGATACGTGTTCACAGTCCAACACACCACTAGATCATAGCATATGTGAAAGAAGGACAGGGGGCAGACATTTCAAAAAGCCTGTAAGTGTAGTGGTAGTCAATCAGATCAAATCAGATTTTATTTGTATAGCCCAAAGTCACAAAGTACATTGCCCAGAGGACATTACAACTGTACATTTGGCTGTACACACAACATTTTTTCTTCACACAGTAACACACATGCACATTTCTCCTTTCGTATTTGCAATAAATCAACACTGCCAATTTGCTGTATATACTTTGGGTACATAGATATTTGATTACTATTTTGGATATTTTATTATTTATGTTGTTTCTTTAATTTTTCTTATGGTTGTCTTGTCCACTGTGTATGCTATTATTGTGTATTATTTGTATCATTATTAATGAGCTAATTAATCTAAGATTTCTGCACTGGAATTTTACCGAGCTTGGGATATAAAGTCTATCTAGTCTATCTATCTATCTATCTACTACTATCATTATCTATCTAGCTATTATCTATCTATCTACATCTATCTATCTATCTATATATCTTCTCTGGTCATGTACTCTTTTTCTTTTCTTCTTCTGTCTTACTTTCTTCTCTGGCTCTGTACTCTTCTCTTCTTTCTTTCTGTCCTTATTTCTTTCTTTCTTTCTTCCTCTGTCTAGTACTCTTCTTTCTTTCTTTCTTTCTTTCTTTCTGTCTTTACTTTCTTCTCTCGTCTCTGTACCTTCTTTCTTTCTTCTCCTTATTTCTTTCTTTCTTCTTCTCTCTGTCTATGTACTCTTCTTTCTTTCTTTTCTTTCTGTCTTTACTTTCTTCTCTCTGTCTCTTACTTTCTTTCTTTCTTCTTCTTCTTCTTTCTTTCTTTCTTTCTTCTGCTTTACTTTCTCTCTCCTGGCTGTCCTTCTTCTTCTTTCTTTTCTTTCTTTCTTTCTTTCTGTCTCTTTCTTTTCTTTCTTTTCGTTCTTTCTTCTCTCTGTTTATTCTTTCTTTCTTTTTCTCTCTGTCTCTGTAGCTCGTTCTTTCTTTTTTGTTTTTTCTTTCTTTTTTCTTCTTTCTTCTTCTTTCTTTCTTCTTTCTTCTTTCTTTCTCTCTCTTTCTTTCTCTTCGAAGGGAGGCCGAGGCCAAAAGAGCCGAATCTTTAAAGAGAGCTGAACTTCCCATTATCACTAGTGCGTGCACGCGCAGAGTGTGAGGGTGGGAGAGGGTTTTCAGGCGCGCGGCCCTCTCGAGTGCACAGATTTGAACATCTCGCTCGCGCTCCCTCCTGTGTGTGTGTGTTTTGTGTATTGTGTGTAGTGTGTGTGTGAGTGTGTAGCCGTGACCTCCGGGAACTACAGCGGGTCTGGATGGTTCAGAGCCGGGACGCGAGCTCAAACCGGGGAGAGAGAGAATTATAAAATAAATAAAATAAACAGAGTCAGACTGAGGAGGAAAACAAACAGCAGCCGTCACGCAGCGCGGGAAAAACACGGACACGGTAAGAACCCGATAACGTTCGTCTCCGGTTCTGTCTCCGGTGAACGTTAGTCAGCTCCGGCCCTTGGATTAGTCAGCGAGCTCATGCTAACGCCATTCAAAGCAGGGCGCTCGGCTAGGCTAACAAACAGGGATGCTCTCTGTGTTCATCTGAGGGAGATATCCGCTTTACCGAGCCGAGCCGAGCCGAGACACACCGGGGTTTAGGTTCGGGTTGGCGAGTCACGAACCGGGTCCCGGTGGTGTGTATGCGGGGCCAGCGGGCTCACACTGCGGGGCGGTTACCGTTATTGCGGGACTGATTGAGGAGAACCGAGAGGAGACATGACGGGTAAATCCGGATTTGTGTGTGGGTGTGTGTGTGTGTGGTGTGTGTGTGTGTGTTGGTTTGTGTGTGTGTGTGTGTGTGTGTGATCATGGGCGACAGGTGCAACTTCACACACACACACACACACACACACTGATAATGTGTGACAGAGCGACTGTGTAACATTATTTCATTGTATGTTTTTCTATTAGCTGTTGTGTGTGTGGTGGTGTGTGTGTGTGTGTGGGGTGTGTGTGTGGCTTTCAGTTTGGTTCTGTCTCTCCTGTTGTGTAATCAGCCTGTTGGGAACTTTGCAGCCCTCCCCGTTAAACCACTAATGCATGCTCGGTATAGTTTCGTCACCTTCGTGCCAGGTGTGTGCACACACACACACCGAGCACTCAGGTGTGTGCAATGAGCTCTAGTGTACACACAGGTATAGGCATTAGAGACATGCAGGTAGGCGCAGACTAAATAAAATAACTGTTTACATATTTAAAAGATAAAATATAGACTCTGTGTTCTATAGACACTGACTGACATTTGCAGGTGGGTAACAAATTATGTGCAACATTAATTGAACCTGTCTGTCAGCTTCATAGTAAATTATCAAAATACAAACTGAATTTTGAATGTATATGTTTCTGTTGATGTAATGTATCGCACGTGACGGATAACAGACAAGCTGAGTCAGGATCAAGAATATGTGTTTTACTGAGCACTCTTGTGACAAATCTGATCTGTACGCATTAATAAACATAAATTATTATTTTCACATGTGCAGCTGATTCAGGCATGCTCTGATCGTATGAATGACCGATAACTGATCGTTAGAAACTTTTTAATTTCATGCACAGCTGGGGTCAGAAGCTCAGCACAGAAAAACCAAAGCCACTCTGACACATGTTGATTATTCTGAAGTCGTCAGACTCAAAATAAATGATTACTGAACTGATATCAGCTATGATTGAATAAGATCGATTTTCCCACTGATGCATGATGTTGTTTCCATTGTACAGATGTAAGTATATATATATATATATTATATATATTACATATATTACCTCCTGTTTCCTCTTTGTACAAACCTGTCGTCATGTTTTCATCCTCGCTCTACGATGCACATCTCTCTGTGTTAACCGTCAATTGAGTCAGCTGCAGTTTACGGTGCCTCCGGGAACCTTCTCCCCAGATTCAGTCATTTCTCTGAGTCAGCTGCTCGGCCTGGATGTTTCATCATCAGTCCGAGCTGTGAGTCACCAAAGGCCAGTCACATCAAATCAGGTTACTCCGAGAAAAAGACCAGTATTAGGTCAGAGAAGGAGATTATCAGAGCCAGAGAGCTGCTGTGTTTTTATCTGACTAATTAATGAAGCACTTCGTCTGTAGAAACGCTGATAATCCCCACAAAGAACCAAAGAGTGTCTGCTTGGTTCCACCTCTAACACGACATTTGAACATCTCTACAGAGAAGTTCTTTAGTTATATTTCGGTTGCCCCTGTTATAAACTCAATAACTTCAATTAGCGCGTGCTGTGTAAATTCGGTACACGCTGTCTATCCGGGGACCTTGAAAAACCTAAAATTATCCGGGTCCCAAGCTGGGTCTCCCCGCTTCGGCTTCGCTGGTTATTTTGGGGTGCTATATTCTATCCTTCACAGTAGACGGACGGCTGCACGGCCGGGGTCGACTTCACGACGGCAAGGCTGTAAAGGAGCTCCGGTCCTTTGATGGTGGATTCATTAGTGAGGGAGGCAGTAGTATATATTTTTAGTATACAGTCCATGAAGTTTGGACTCTTTAACAACCCACAGAGGTGTGAACGCTGCGACATTACATGAACGCTACTGAACGTTACATGAACGTATCTGGAACGTTACATGACCGCTGGCTGAACGTTCATACTATGAACGCTACATGACGCTACTTGATAATGACGCTACTGAACGTTACACGAACCAAGCTGGAACGGTACCGAACGCTGCGGAACGGTAACGAACCAGCTGAACGTACACTAGACCAGCTGAACGTTACACGAACCAGATGAACGTACAACGAACGCTGCTGAACGTTTACACGAACGCTGCCCTGAACGTTACACGAACCAGTGAAGTTACACAACGCTGCTGAACTTACACGAACAGCTGAACGTTACCGACCAGCTGAACGTTAACACGACGCTGCGGAACGGTAACGAACCAGCGGAACGTTACACGAACGCTACTGAACGTTACAACGAAACGCTTACTGAACGGTAACACGAACCAGCTGAACGGTTACACGAACCAGCTGAACGGTACACGAACCAGCCTAACGTTACACGACAGGCAGCGCGGACGGGCGACGTCGCCCGGGACGGGGACGGGACGGACGGGAATATTTCTGAGTTTATTAATGAAGTCGAACAGCGAGCGCATCGAAGTTTCCCTTCATGTGTTTGAAGTATCATGTTTGAAAAATACAAAGAAACTTTCGCAAAAGTTGACGGGAGAATTTGGCGCCACCTACTGCTTAACCCGTGAAACAACTTCCAGGGTTCCCACAGGTGCTTGAATTCCTTGAAAATGCTTGAATTTCAATTCAGTGTTTTCAAGGTTGTGAAAATGCTTGAAATTTGTGTGATGTCTATCTCAATAAACAAAGAGAAAACAAAAATGTTTCCTAAGCGGCTACGCGCTTGATCTGATGCCTTTACATGCAGAACTCGGTTATCATACTCGCTTGGTGTTCTGCCGAGAAAAACCAGTAGACTACTATCGACACCTGTTGGTGGTTGCCACGCATTTCAACGACCGTTGGACCGTTGAAACAATGCTAATTAGACCCATATTATTATGCCATACAGTGGCACCGCTGCGCTTCCCATGACCATCATGGCAAACACAACTAGTAGGCTACCTATTTAAAGGTGCTGGAAAA
>NC_040025.1:13573926-13579774 GCF_000972845.2 Larimichthys crocea
CCTTGCATTTCCGGGCCTGACAGTGGAGGTCTGCAGTTTTATTTTGTCTTTAAAGCTCTTAACGGGAGAATTTGGCGCCACCTACTGTTTAACCCGTGAAACAACTCCTAATCTTCTCATAACGTTCATGGTCGGCAGGTGGAGTCTGTGCTCCGACCTCTCCACCTTCCTGTCACTCTTCAGCGTTCTCTATCAGACCATGTGATACGTTTTGTTCCAACGTTGTAACTGATTCCATCGTCCTCGTGTTGGACTCGTCTTTTGTCGTTTCAAGTTTTTAAACGAGCCTCAGGCTGCGTTTGCTCCGCTGAGCTTTTAAGTCAAACGTTGAGAGATCACGAATGTTTTCAGGTAATTCTAAAATTCAGAGAGACACAAATCGAACCCGGCTTCATCGAGCATGTCTCAGTGTTCCAGCCTCGTCCCGTCCCGGCTGCAGGCGGCGCTCTCCATCTCTATTCCGTCATAAACCAAACATGAACATGTGAAGTGTGTATGTGATGTAACCTTAAGTATCTCACACAGAATAAGCTGTCCCTCCTCCTCACTCCCCCTCCTCCTGTGTTGTAAATGTATTTCTGAATAAAGTTTTTTTTTTCATACAAAACAAAAGCGTCGGCTTGATGTTTGCTGAATTTTTTATTAAAGAGGAAGTGAGAAAAAGCCTGAAGCTGCTCAGAGTTCACGAGCTGTGCCGACCTGAGCAGAGAGTTGCCTTTGGTATAAAGAGGTGAAGACAACGTGAAAGAAGAGGAGGTGAAGACAACGTGAAAGAAGAGGAGGTGAAGAAAAGAAAGATCAGTGGAGGCTCTAGTCCAGACTCATGTCCTCGTCGTCCTCCTTCTTGTCTCCTTTGCTGCCCTGCATGGCTCGAGCAAACGCCTCCACGTCTGAGGAGGAGACACAAAACACAGATTTAAAACGACGAACCAGAAGAGGTGGAGAGTGGGATGCTCTGCTCCTCCTCCTCACCTCCTCTGTTGGCGGCGTCCACAGCCTCTGCCGGCAGACCGAACTGGCTGAGGAGCGGGCCGAGCTGCCCGGAGGCCAAGGCGCTGCTGAACATGCTCATGGCCTGAAGGAGACGGAGAGTCACTGAGGGTCAAACACTTCGTCCACCTGTGCGTGTCTTTGTGATGTTTCTGCTCCTCCTACCTGCTGGAACTGAGGCGAGTTGAGCGTGTTCTGGATCTCCTCGGCGCTCTGAGGTAGACTCTCCCCGCTCGGCAGGAAGGGGAGGAGCCTCTGCTGGACCTCGGCGTTGGTCAGGATGGGAGCCATCATCTCTGGGGTGCAAACACTGGCTAGATCCACTGCAGGACAGAGAGGGGGGACGGGTTAGTCAGGTTCAAACACACCTGAACGTCTGAAGTCCTGGTCCACTCACCAGCTGATCCCTGAGCAGCAGAAGCTGGGACGTTCATGGTGGCGAGGATGCTCTGAAGGTCGCTGAGCTGGATCGGCTGGTGGGAGGCCGGACTTCCAACAGAGGCCGGGACCACCGGAGTCTGAGCTGAGGCTGCAGGTGAGAGAGGAGGAGAGCACGTGAACGCGACGTCCTGAACGAGATGAATAAGTGATCACATGACCGAGGCTGTGCTTGGTGGACCTGGAGTGGAGGGAGCAACGCTGCTGGGGGAGACGGCTGAGGCAGCAGGAGTCACGGGGGTGGTGGGAGCCTGAGAGGAGCTCTGCCTGGGGGCTGCGCCTGATGACGGAGTGGCTGCTGCTGATTGGCTACGAGAGCTGAGGCAGGCAGGAGACAGATTAATGTTTCTACGACGTTCTTCAGAGCAGCAACATGAGCCGATGTGTGTTCGGTGTTTGGTCTGACCTGGACGAGGAGCTGCTGGTGGCCGGTCCTCCGCTGCCCAGCAGGTTGGCGAGTCCTGGTCCTGCTAGAGCTCCCAGACCTCCTTAGACAGACGACAACAAATCAAACAGGGTCCAGAATTCATCTGATAGTTACTGAGGACGACACTGTCCACGTGTTGCTCACCGAGTCCTCCGAGCCCGGTCGGTCCGATCAGCTGCATCAGCTGGTTGTGGCTCATGTTTCCCAGCAGGTTCTGCAGACCACCTTCTCCTCCGAGGGCGGAGAGCTCGTGGCCACTGCCGCCTCCGCTGCCCGGCGCTCCGGGGATGGGCGGGTTGTTCAGGTACTCGTTCACCTTCCGGCAGTACTCCTCGTCCTTGTCGGTCTTTGGCTCCTGATGGGAAAAAAAAGACAAGAAGAGAATCTTTAAAATCTGGAAGTTTAAATGGAATCAAACTGTTTTCTTCTCTGCTCGCTCTTATCGACTTTATTTTTCCATCTATTGATCGCCTGCCTGCGTATAAATACCCGTATCAGGGCTGATTATTTTCATGATTAACTGATACTTGTTTGTTCCATAAAATGTCTTTGTTTTGTCCTCAAAGATTTCCAGTTTACTCAAATCATCCAAATAGTTGCGGCTCAGTCTCACCTGCATCCAGAAGAACAGCCTCTTGGACCCGGCCTTGAACTTCAGCACGTAGACTCGTCCCGTGGTGCACTGGCTCACTCTCTTGAATTCACAGTCGTCGGGGAAGATGATCAGATCCTGGAACAGGAAGAGGAACGACGTGAGACGAGGGGACGAAACACTGAAACACTGACGAGCCATCGCCAGCTCTGAATGAAGGACACGGTCACCTCGTGTGAGATTTTCTTTGTGGCATGCGAGTCTAAATATAGTAACATCTGTCAGGCTGAGTGTGATCTGCTGATTTTTGATTATTTACATATTAACAGTTATTCACAGCTCTGAACTGTTGGCCTGGTTTGCTGCTCAGACTTTAAATCATCTCATAGAAACAGCAAAGCTCCCACAGGAGTCTCTGGGAAAGTACAGGCTGAACTCTGAAGAAAATAAACAAACTGAAACTTAATTACAGCCGAAGGGAGCGACAGCAAATGTTCTTACTGTAAATATGTTGTATCTTTGTACATGTAGACGAGAAACTAGAGCACAGAAATGACTGAGTATGTTTCTGATTCAGAAACTGTGTCTACAGAGAACGATGACGAGTTTGTTTTTCAGCTGTAAAATGTCACAGTTCTGGCGTTCGGCTCAGCTGGTGGAGCCTCCGCCCCGTGTACGAAGGCTCCGCAGCTCAAATAACATGTTACTCTGCTGCACCTGAAAACAGATTCCTGCCAGATGTTTCCATCAGGAGTCATAAGAACATCTTCAAACATGTCAAACAGTTCCTCACATCGTCCACGTTCCCGCTCGTCCTGTCCTTCCAGCAGAAGTGGATCAGGGAGTCGTCGGACTGCTGGATGTACACCGTCCCTTTGCGTTTGTCCGGGGTCACCACGTTCCCCTTCAGGGTCATTTTACCGGCACGAAACTCCACCAGGTATTTGCTGGAGCTTCCCCTGGAGCCGCTCACCAAGCTCGGGAACAGAGCGCCGGACGACATGTTTGGATCTGCACGTACACCGACCTGAACACTGAGAGGAGACAGAGATCATTACTCAGGACGTAACGACGAAACGTGACACGATTAAAAACCGGTCGACAGAAAAAATCAGTCATGATTCTTTGCGAATGCGAGAGAAGTAGGATGTGTTGTTTATTTGTCTTGTTGTTTAAGATGTAAGTTGCACTTTTTCTAAGAGAACACAAACTGAGAGTTTCTGGAAAGATTTTTTTCCTACAAATAAAAATAATTTTATTTTGTCATAATTTGTCTGTAGCTCATTTTGATTAAAAAAATAAATAAATGGTGAAGCGTGTGGAGTCGTGAGCTCAGTGTATCGTTACATCCCTGAAACTTTGATATGAGAGACAACACTTCTTAATCTTATAACAGAAACTTTTCCACAAATAAATAAATGTACAAACTCCAATTAATCAGTTACATTTATGGATACTACAGCTCATTAACTTTGACTATATATGAGATTAAACTTGTACTTTAATGTGTCCTATTGTTCTGATTACAGTCAGACATTTACTTCAACACATGTTTATAATATTATAATATATTATATGAATTACAGAAGTGTGTTTTTTTTTTACTTTATATATTATATTTTATATATATTAAGAGCGAGGGTGTGACAGAGACATAAATAGGGGGGAGGTGATGGAGGCAATCCAGGGGCTGAAAAGTGGGAAGAGCCCAGGGAGCGATGGGATAGGGATCGAATTGTATAAAGTGCACAAAGAGTTGATGGCAACAATTCTGGTTGAGGTTTTTCGGGAGATTGAGAAGACCGGGATGGTGCAGAATAGGATGTTGGAGGGGGTGATTACTTTGGTTTTTAAGAGGAAAGGAAGCAGGCTGGATTTGCAGAATTATAGGCCCATAAGCCTGCTGAACGTGGATTATAAGATTTTAGCCAAGGTGTTAGCAAACAGAATAAAACGAGTGATAGGGGATATAATTAAAATGTCTCAGAGTTACAGCATACCAGGCAGGGACATAGCCGACACAATCGCAACAGTTCGGGATATAATAGAATTTATGAAGAGAGACGGGGTGGGGGGAGTGGTCTTGGGAATAGATTGGAATAAAGCATTTGATAGGGTAGAACATGAGTTTCTGTTTAGATTGTTGGAGAGATTTGGATTTGGTGAGAGATTGGTGGGGTGGGTGAGGAGGGTCTACAAGGGTGCAAGGAGCTGTGTTAAGGTAAATGGAGTGCTGACTGACCGTTTTGGCCTGGGAAGATCCATAAGGCAGGGATGCCCTCTATCAGCATTACTTTACGCCATTTCGGTAGAGCCCCTGGCCTTACTAATTAAAAAAGATATAAGAGTGCAGGGCATAGAACCAAGCTGGGGGGACGCATACAATAAACCAATATGCGGATGACACAACAATAACAGTGAGGGACGGGAACAGTGTGAAAAGGGTGCTGGAACTGATAGACGTATACGGTAAGGCATCAGGCGCGAAAATAAATAAGGAAAAATCTGAGATAATGTATATAGGGGAAGTAGAGAGGGAGGGAGTAGGCTTAAGGGTGGAGGATAGGTACATTAAGGTGCTGGGTGTATACTTGGGTGTAGAAACTAAAGAGGCAACCGAGGCCACATGGGCAGGGGTCATTAATAAGATAAGGACCATTTGCGGGAGGTGGAAAGCCAGGAAGCTCAGGCTGAAGGGAAAGGTCACGGTGGTCAATAGCCTGCTACTATCAGTCTGTGTATATGTGTTGACTGTTTTAGAAATGCCGGTGTGGGTTATGAATGACCTTAACAGGATCTTGTGTGATTTTATATGGGAGGGGAAGGGTGTCAAGATTGCACAGGGGACACTGGTGGGCAAAAGGTGTGAGGGTGGACTGAATTTATTGGATTATAGGCACAAAAAAGACAGCACTGAGGATCAAAACGGTGAAAAAATATATGATGGGGAGGTGTAATTATGGGTGGAGAGATTTTATGACGAAATATATTGAGGATGTAGGAGGTGTAGGGCAGTATGTTTGGTACATGGGTTTGAAGCAGTCGATGACGGCAGCCATACCAGAATTTTACAGAGAGGTCCTAGAAGCCTGGAGGAAATTCCTACCCAAGATGCAATATGAATGCAAAGCCATACAGCCGCTGGCGGGACTGCCCCTCTTTCTCAACGAAAAAATAAAACACAATGGCAGAACATTATATGAGCCCAAATTCATGGAAGGAGGGATCAGACAGATAAAGGACATTATTTATGAGGTGATTCCAGGTTTTCTGAGGAGTAATTGTATATATGACCAGGTGTGCGAGCTGGAGGGGATGGATAACAGGGATAAAGTAAATAAGATATATGGAAAAATTAAAACAAGCATACCCTTAGAGTGGGCTAAGGTTATTCAAAGTGA
>NC_040025.1:13579784-13590693 GCF_000972845.2 Larimichthys crocea
ACGAGCATTGTCATTAGTGGTTTAACGTGGAGGTCTGCAAAGTTCCCAACAGGTGATTACACAACAGGAGAGACCAGAACCAAACTGAAAGCCGACACACCCACACACACACACACACACACACACACACACACACAGTAATAGAAACACTACAATGAAATAATGTTACCACGTCTGCTCTGTCCACACATTAATCAGTGTGTGTGTGTGTGTGTGTGTGAAGTTGCCCCTGTCGCCCATGATCACACACACACACACACACCACACACACACACACACACAACACACACACACACACACACACACACACAAATCCGGATTTACCGCGTCATGTCTCCTCTCGGTTCTCCTCAATCAGTCCCGCAATAATCGGTAACCGCCCCGCAGTGTGAGCCAGCTGGCCCCGCATACACACCACCGGGACCCCGGTTCGTGACTCGCCAACCCGAACCATAAACCCCGGTGTGTCTCGGCTCGGCTCGGCTCGGTAAAGCGGGATATCTCCCTCAGATGAACACAGAGGAGCTCCATGTTTGTTAGCCTAGCGAGCGCCCTGCTTTGAATGGGCAGTTAGCATGTAGCTCGCTGACTAATCCAGGGCACGGAGCTGCTAACGTTCAACCGGAACAAACCGGAGACAGAACCGGTTATCGGGTTTTACCGTGTCCGTGTTGTTCCGCGCTGCGTGACGGCTGCTGTTTGTTTCCTCCTCAGTCTGACTCTGTTTATTATTTTATTTATTATTCTCTCTCCCCGGTTTGAGTTCGCGTCCCGGCTCCTGAACCATCCAGACCCGCTGTAGTTCCGGAGGTCCACGGCTACACACTCACACACACAAACACACAAATACACAAATACACACACCACAGCAGGAGGGAGCGCGAGCGAGATGTTCAATCTGTGCATCGAGAGGGCCGGCGCCTGAAAACCCTCTCCCACCACTCACACTCTGCGCGTGCACGCCACTAGTGATATGGGAAGTTCAGCTCTCTTTAAAGATTCGGCTCTTTTGGGCCTCGGCCTCCCTTCGAAGAGAAAAGAAAGAGAGGAAAGAAAGAAAATAAAGAAGAAAGAAAGAAAGGAAAGAAGAAGAAAGAAAGAAAGAAAAAACGAAATAAAAGAAAGAAGAGTTACAGAGACAGAGAGAAGAAAGAAACGGAAAGAAAGAAGCATCCAGAGGACGAGCGAAGAAAGAAAGAAAGAAAAGAAAGAAGAGTAAGAGACAGCAAAGAAAGAAAGAAAGAAAAGAAAGAAAGAAGACACCGAGACAGAGAGAAGAAGAAAACAGAAAGAAAGAAAGAAAGAACGAAAGAAAGAAAGAAAGAAGAGAGTACAGAGACAGAGAGAAGAAGTAAGACAGAAAGAGAAAGAAAGGAAAGAAGAGACAAGACAGAGACGAAGAAAGAAAGAAAGAAAAGGAAAGAAAGAAAGAAAGAAGAGACAGAGACAGGAGAACAAGTAAAGACAGAAAGAAAGAAAGAAGAAAGAAAGAAGAGTACATAGACAGAGAGAGAAAGAAAGAAAGAAATAAGGAAAGAAGAAGAAAGAAAGAAGAGTACAGAGACAGAGAGAAGAAAGTAAAGACAGAAGAAAGAAAGGAACATAGAGTACATAGACAGAGAGAAGATATATAGATAGATCAGCTAGATAGATGATAGATAGCTAGATAGCTAGATAGAAAATAGATAGATAGATAGATAGATAGATCGATAGATAGATAGACTTTATATCCCAAGCTCGGTAAACATTCCAGTGCAGAAGCATGTTAGATAATTAGATCATTAATAATGATACAATAATACAAATATAGCATTCCACACAGTGACAAAGACAACATAAGAAAAAAATTAAAAACAAGCTTAAATAATAAAATATCAAAATAGTAATCCAATATTTGTACAAAAGTATATACAGCAAATGGCAGTGTTGATTTAGTGCAAAGACGAAAGGAGAAATGTGCATGTGTGTTACTGTGTGAAGAAAAAATTTGCTGTGTACACAAATGTACAGATTGTAGTCCTCTGAGGCAATGTACTTTGTGACTTTGGGCTATACAAATAAAATCTGATTTTATCTGTCTGCTACCACTACACTTACAGGCTTTTTGAAATGTCTGCCCCCTGTCCTTCTTTCACATAATGCTATGATCTAGTGGTGTGTTGCTGTGAACCGTATCGTTCAACTTGACTAATCTTTTATATGACTCGGAGTAATGACTTTAACATCAGTGTATTCTCTTTACAGTCTCCAAAGACTAAATTCTTTAGATTTAGATTTACATATTGCATAGTTCACTGTTACTGGTTTTTTTAACTGTTATGGTTTGATTAACTGTTTTTATACATGTGTATATATGTTAAAAATAGGATATCGTATAGGTGTATAGTGTTAAAGTTTTTGTTTTCTATCACTTACAATCTCACTTACCGTTTGGGAGCTGCTGTAACAAAAAACTATTTCCCTGCGGATTAATAAAGTGTTTCTGATTCTGATGACTGTCTCGAGAAAGTGATCCAGTCAGTTAAAAGACTCGATCAACTATAGCGGTTCACTTTAAAGAATCGGCTCGTTCGTGAACTTCCCCTCCTAGTGCGCACCAGCAGGCGCGCGCTCTGGACGTGAACAGCGGAAGTCAGTCAGTGAGTTAGCACGCGACGGAAAACTTGTTGAACTCTTCGGACTCTAACTCAGGTAATTTACCTGGATTTCTTCTACAAATGACAGTTTGTCACGAAAGCTGCCATCACACACGGAGCTGTCTGTCGCCGCTAACCCGGGTTATTTATCTAACGGCGGTTTAAGAAACAGTTTGGCCCGGTTCGGTTTAGCCGAGTCACGGGCTAACGTTAGCACGGCAGCTAACAGGCTAACTGCTACTTTGTTAAAAGTCTTAAAATGTTTCAAAGTGACAGATTTAAAGATTTAAACTGTTTAAAAGTTTCAGAGCGACACACAGGACGGTCCCGTCACACTTTAGTTTTATTTGTACGAAAAAGATTAGAAAAATTAACAATAGAAAAACCGTCGCTGAAATCTCCGCTAACAACTACAGGCTAACTGAGCTAGAGAACAACTTCAATGTTTTGAAGATTTGACTTTTTCTATATATATATATATATAATAGTATATATATATATTATATCTATAAAGTAAGGTAAAAAGAATTTTTTTAACTTATATATATATATTTTTTACTTATAGTAGAGTTGTATAAGAACAAAGTATAAAAATATATAAACGTAACTACTATTATCTTTATAAATTTTATATAAGATCTTAATATATGATATAATATATAAATATATATACTTTATAGTATATTTTATAAAATATAATATAAAGTAAAAAACAGTAAAAACGTATATTCTTTTACTTATACATATATATATTAAATCGAGATATATATATATATATGTGTGTGTGTGTTAAAAAATTTTTTTTTAACTATTATATAATACTATTTTTACTTTCATATTTTTATAAATATAATTATCACAGAATAATATATATATTTATTATATATATATATATATATATATATATATATATACACAGTTAAAAAATATTTTTTTTATTTAATATATTTATATATAATATATATTACTTTATCTATATTATCTTTTCTATGTATTTACACGTATTAAAAATAAATATTTTTATTTTGACTTGTATCCTCTGTGCACAGCTTACTCTCCACACTATCCAGTACCTCCACCATACTATCCTCCTCCAGTCCACCCCCCTTATATAATTCCCTATAAAACTCCTGCACCCTTTCCAGTATACCCACATAATCTTCTATTACCTCCCCCTCCTTATTCCTAATTTCATGTATATATGTCCTACTTTGCTTACTCTTTTCCAAACCTAAAAAGTAAGCTGTGCACCTTTCTCCCTCCACTGCGTATTTTGCTTTGCTCCGTAGGATTGCGCCTCTGCACCTCTCTGTCTCATACCTCTGGAGCTCCATCTTCACCTCTAAATAATTCTCCAAGCTGTAGCCTTCTTCATTCTCCGCTTTGCTCAGCTCTACCCCCAATCTTTCCCGCAGCTCCTTTTCTTTCCTCTTCAATTTCATATTTCTTCTTCTACCATATCTAATGCTTATTGACCTGATTTCACTGTTAGCTGAAATTTCAGCGACGGTTTTATTTTTTTATCTTTTTCGTACAAAATAAAAGTTAAAGTGTGACCTGTGACAGTCTCTGTGTGTCGCTCTGAAACTTTTAAACAGTTTAAATCTTTAAATCTGTCACTTTGAAACATTTCAGACTTTCTAACAAAAGTAGCAGTTAGCCTGTTAGCTGCCGTGCTAACGTTAGCCCGTGACTCGGCTAAACCGAACCGGGCCAAACTGTTTCTTAAACTGCCGATAGATTAAATAACCCGGGTTTAGCGGCGACAGCAGCTCCGTGTGTGAGTGCAGCTTCGTGACAAACTGTCATTTGTAGAAGAATCCAGGTGAATTACCTGAGTTAGAGTCCGAAGAGTTCAACAAGTTTTCCGTCGCGTGCTAACTCACTGACTGACTTCCGCTGTTCACGTCCAGAGCGCGCGCCTGCTGCTGGTGCGCACTAGTGATGGGAAGTTCACGAACGAGCCGATTCTTTAAAGTGAACCGCAGCACTGTTCGAGTCTTTTAACTGACTCGGATCACTTTCTCAGACAGTAATCAGAATCAGAATCAGAAACACTTTATTAATCCCTGCAGGGAAATAGTTTTTGTTACAGCAGCTCCCAAACGGTAAGTGAGATAGTAAGTGATAGCAAGAAAACAAAACTTTAACACTATACACCTATACGATATCCTGTTTTAACACTATATACACATGTATAAATAACAGTTAAATCAAACCAAGTAACCGTGAACTATGCAATATGTAAATCTAAAACCTTCTAAAGAGTCTTTGAGAGACTGTACAGAGAATACACTGATCGTTAAAGTCATTACTCCGAGTCATATAAAAGATTAGTTCAAGTTGAATGATATGTTCACGACCAACACACCACTAGATCATAGCATTATGTGAAAGAAGGACAGGGGGCAGACACTCCAAAAAGTCAGTGAGTGTAGTGGTAGTCAGATCAAATCAAATCAAATTTTATTTGTATAGCCCAAAGTCACAAAGTACATTTGCCTCGGAGGACTTTACAATCTGTACATCTGTTGTACACACAACATTTTTTCTTCACACAGTAACACACATTGCACATTTCTCCTTTCGTACATTGCACTAAATCAACACTGCCAATTTGCTGTATATACTTTTGTACAAGCCAATTTGCTGTATATACTTTTGTACAATATATTTGATTTACTATTGTTATTTTGATATTTTATTATTTATAGCCTGTTCTTTATATGTTTTCTTATGCTATCGTCACTGTGTGTAATGCTATTATTTGTATTATTTGTATCATTATTATTTGTATCATGTATCTTACACTATGGCCACTTTACATTACAATACTCTTTTTATATATCATGCCATTTTTATCCACAGTACTTGTCTGTTTTGAAGGTTTGTGTAGGATATAGATATTTCTGTCTGTTTATTGTGTTTTTGTTTTGGCCTTTTCTACTTTTTTTTTATTATTCTGTAGTGTGTGCTTCACTTTGCTTGCTGCTGTAACAAGTAAATTTCCCTGTGGTGGGATGAATAAAGTAAATCTAATCTAATCTACGATGCTGCTGCACTGTAATTTCCCAGCTTGGGATATAAAGTCTATCTATCTATCTATCTATCTATCTATCTATCTATCTATCTATCTTTCTTTCTTTCTTTCCTTTCTTTTCTCTGTCTCTGTACTCTTCTTTCTTTCTTTCTTCTCTCTGTCTCTGTACTCTTCTTTCTTTCTTTCTTTCTTTCTTTCTTTCTTTCTTCTTCGAAGGGAGGCCGAGGCCAAAAGAGCCGAATCCTTAGAGAGAGCTGAACTTCCCATTATCACTAGTGCGTGCACGCGCAGAGTGTGAGTGGGTGGGAGAGGGTTTCAGGCGCGCGGCCGCTCTCGAGTGCACAGATTGACATCTCGCTCGCGCTCCCTCCTGCTGTGTGTGTGTGTATTTGTGTATATGTGTGTATTTGTGTGTGTGAGTGTGTAGCCGTGGACCTCCGGGAACTACAGCGGGTCTGGATGGTTCAGAGCCGGGACGCGAAGCTCAAACCGGGGATGAGAGAATTATAAAATAAATAAATAAACAGAGTCAGACTGAGGAGGAAAACAAACAGCAGCCGTCACGCAGCGCGGGAACAAACACGGACACGGTAAGAACCCGGTTCTGTCTCCGGTTGAACGTTAGTCAGCTCCGCTGCCCTTGGATTAGTCAGCGAGCTAAATGCTAACTGCCCATTCAAAGCAGGGCGCTCGGCTAGGCTAACAAACATGGATGCTCCTCTGTGTTCATCTGAGATTATCCGCTTTAACGAACCGAGCCGAGCCGAGACACACCGGGGGGTTCTGGTTCGGGTTGGCGAGTCACGAACCGGGGTCCCGGTGTGGTGTGTGCGGGGCCGGCTGGGCTCACGCTGCGGGGCCGGTTACCGATTATTGCGGGACTGATTGAGGAGAACCGAGAGGAGACATGACGCGGTAAATCCGGATTTGTGTGTGTGTGTGTGTGTGTGTGTGTGTTGAGTGTGAGATCATGGGCGACAAGGTGCAATTCACACACACACACACACACCACACACACTGATTAATGTGTGGACAGATCAGACTTGGTACATTATATTTCCATTGTATTGTTTTCTATTAGTGAGTTGTGTGTGTGTGTGTGTGTGTGTGTGTGTGTGTGTGTGCTTTCAGTTTTGGTTCTGGTCTCTCCTGGTTGTGTAATCAGACTGTTGGGAACTTTGCAGACCTCCACAGTAAACCACTAATGACTAATGCTCGTTATAGTTTATCAGAATCACTTTATTGGCCAGGTGTGTGTGTGCGCACACTGAGCTCTCAGGTGTGCGCACACACACACACACACTGAGCTCTCAGGTGTACACACAGGTATAGACATAGGTTAACGAGGAGCATGCAGGTAGGCGCAGACATAAATAAAATAACTGTATACATATTTAAAAGATATAAATATAGATCTGTGTTTCTATAGACACTGACTGACATTTGCAGGCTGGGTAAAAATCTATGTACAACATTAATTGAACCCGTCTGACTCATTTATTATGCAGCTTCATAGTAAATTATCGAAATACAAACTGAATTGTGATATGTGTCAGTTTCTGTTGATGTAATGTATCTGCACGTGACTGATAAACAGACACAGCTGACATCAGGATCAGAATATGTGTTTATTTACTGAGCAGCTCTCTGTGACGGAAATCTGATCTGTACGCATTAATAAACATAAATATATAATTTCACATGTGCAGCTGATTCAGGCATGCTCTGATCAGTCCGAATGACCGATAACTGATCGTTAAAAACTTTTAATTTCATGCACAGCTGAGGGTCAAAGCACAGCTCTGACATATGCATATGTTGATTTATTATTTCATATTTTTCATGAACATGAAGCTCGTCAGAACTCAAAATAAATGATTACTGACCGGTAATCTATCAGCTATGATAGAATAAGATCGATTTTCCACTGATGTATGATGTTGTTTTCATTTGTACGAGATGTTAAGTATATATATTTACCCTCCTTGTTTCCTCGTCCTGTACAAACCTGTCGTCATGTTTTCATCCTCAGCTCTAACGATGCATCATCTCTCTGTGTGAACCGTCATATCTGAGTCAGCTGCAGGTTACGGTGTCTCCGGGAACTCTTTTCCCCAGATTCGGTCATTTCTCTGAGTCAGCTGCTCGGCCTGGATGTTGTCATCATCGGTCCGAGCTGTGAGTCACACAAAGGCCAGTCACATCAAATCAGGTTACTCCGAGATAACAGACCAGTAGTAGGTCAGAGAAGGAGATTATCAGAGCGGCTCTCTGCTGTGTTTATCTGACTAATTAATGAAGCACTTCGTCTGTAAAACGTCTGATAATCCACCACAAAGGACCAAAGAGTCGTCTGCTTTGGTTCCACCTCTAACGACGACATTTGAACATCTCTACATTTGAAGTCTTTAGTTATATTTCGGTTGCCCGTGACGACCTGGCCCCTTCCTGTCCTGTTATAAACTCAATAACTTCAATTATCCGTGGTGCTGTGTAACAGCTTCCTGTCACCGTGTCTCTGCTGTGACCCTTGAAAACCTAAAATTATCCGGTCCCAGCTGGGTCTCCCGCTTCGGCTCGCTGGTATTTTGGTGTCGATATTTCTATCCTCACGTAGACGGACGGCTGACGGCCGGGGTCGACTTCACGACGGCAGGAGCTGTAAAGGAGCTCCGGTCCTGATGGGTGGATTCATTAGTGAGGGAGGCAGCAGTATATATTATTTTATTATACAGTCATAAAGTTTGACTCATTTAACGGGGTGAGGGCTGCTGAACATTGAGATGATGTCAGTGTGAAGTTCTTTGGTTGGTTTGGTTCCCACGAGTCCTTGAAATCCTTTAAAGTTTGTGGGGAAAAAGTCAAGACCTTCAAGACATTAGGTCATTAATCTTGGTCTCAAACTATCCTTGAATTTAAGGGAACAGGGCCTGAAAAGTCCTTGGATTTGATGTTTAAGGTGTAGATCGTGCATGTAAAGTTTAGTTAGAGCTGCCTCTCGATCTCGTCGACCTCCAGCTGAGCTGAACTCTCCATCAAACACGTCAAAGTTCGTGTCATTAGTTCGTCTCGCTGTAATCTTCACACGTTATCAGAGAAACTTCAGATCTCCTGAAGTTTCAAACTCGCTTTGCTGCTTGGCGGTGACGTCCTCGGGTCATGAGTCTTCCACGAGCGCAGGACGGTGTCACAGTCATGTGATCGCAGGTCACATGGTGCTGTCAAATATTCACCTTCAGTCTCGACTGTCTGTGAACTCACACTGTCTGTCTGCAGTCTTTCTGGATGAACTGAAATGATTTCATATTAATAAATAAATAAATAAGAAGCTGTGATCACAGCAGCATTAATGAAGTCTCGTTGGTTTCATCAGGACCAGAGTAGACGATCACTGAGCAGGTCTGCTGTGCTCTCTCATGGTGCCTTGCCCAAGAGTTTCTCAGCTGTTGCCATGGAGTTACTACTCTCACAGATTCTGCTCATAGATCCAGACGTATGTTTTAAAAATGCAGCTTGAGTGACTTAAGTTGATTTCAGTGATGTTAATATTAACTAGAAAAATTTCTAAAGAAATTTTGAGTGTGCGTGACTCTGGCCCCATCGTCCCCATGCATTATTACTGGATCCTGATGCAACCAACGAGACCTCATTAATGCGCTGTTTCTGATCACTAGCTCTATTCTATTTTATTAATTATTAATATGGAATATTTTAATCATCCAGAAAGACTGCAGAGAACATTCACCACCCACCAGAACAAATCTGTGATTCACGACCAGAGACGACGACCGAGAGAAAGCAGTCTGATGAAGATGAGGGGAGACAGGACAGACAGAGACAGACAGACAGACAGAGACAGACAGACAGACACAGACACGGACAGACAGGACAGACAGAAAGACAGAACAGAGACAGACAGACAGACAGACAGCAGACAGACAGACACAAGACAGACACGGCAGACATGTGAGTTCACAGACGTCGAGACTGAAGGTGAATATTGACAGCACCATGTGACCTGCGACCCAATGACTGTGACACCGTCCTGTCTGGAGGACGCGCTCGTGGAAGACTCATGACCCGAGGACGTCACCGCAGAGCACGAGAGTTGGGAACTTCAGGAGATCTGAAGTTTCTCTGATAACGTGTGAAGATTACAGCGAGACGAACTAATGGAACGTGTTTGATGGAGAGTTTAGCTCGCTGGGTCGACGGGATCGAGAGGCAGCTCTAACTAACTTTACTGCACGTCACTAATCCATCACACCTTAAACATCAAATCCAAGGACTTTTCAGGCCAGTTCCCTTAAATTCAGGATAGTTTGAGACCGGATAATGACCTAATGTTTGAAGGTCTTGACTTTTTCCCCACAAACTTTAAAGGATTCAAGGACTCGTGGGAACCAAACCAACCAAAGAACTTCACACTGACATCATCTCAACGTTCAGCCAGCGTATTCGTGTTTAACGTTCAGCAGCGTTCGTTTGTAACTTCAGCAGCGTTCAGTGTAACGTTCAGAGCGTCGTGTCGTACAGCGTTCAGCATCGTTCTGTAACGTTCAGCAGCGTTCGTGTAAAGTTTTCAGCAGCGTTCGTGTAACGTTCAGCCGGTTGCTGCGTTCGTTGTAACGTTCAGCAGCGTTCGTTGAACGTTCAGCAGCGTTCGGTAACTTCCAGCATTGGTAGAGTCCTACGATCTGGGCGTCCTGTACGTCACAGCGCGTGATGTGGACGTGTACACGACGTTTCGACATGCGTCTCGTTACGTGAGCAGCGCTCGTGAGACGTTCAGGCAGAGACGTGCGTGGTAAGTCAACTTGTAAACGATTGTCAGCAGCGGTTCTGTATATATCGTAGTAGTTCAGTCGAGATCAGTTCGTGTTATACGTTACACAGCGTGTATTGGTCGTGTAAGGCGTTCGCGGAGCATGTCGTTCGTGTTATAGTTCTTAGTCTGGCTTCACGATGTACCGCACTTCACACGCAGCCCGTCTTCGGTCTGTAACAGATTCAAGCTGAGTCACTCGTGTAGACAGCATGCTCAGCTACGGTATGCGTGATCGGGCATTGCTGCTACACGTTCAAGCAGCGCTGTCCCGCGCCGCCCTCACTTACTGTTTGCTGTACTTTTGATCAACTGTTCAAGCTGCACGTTTCCAAGTTGGGGTTTCTCTGTGGCTGCATTCCTGTCATGTACCGTTGTCATGCACGCTGTAACTCGTTCTGTATGACG
>NC_040025.1:13590703-13616261 GCF_000972845.2 Larimichthys crocea
AGAACAGACGATCACTGAGCAGGTCTGCTGTGCTGTCACACATGGTGCCTTGACATACTTTAAAAAATGCAGCTTGAGTGACTTAAGTTGATTTCAGTGATGTTAATATTAATAAAGTTTTATTGTCTCGGCCTGCAGACGTTGACAGATCACCTGAAGCGAGCGCTGCTTCAACACGTGCTCAGTGATCATCACTCAGATTCAGTCTAATAACATGTGACGTCTTCAAACTGTCAAACAATTAAATAAAAACAGTTTTCTGTCAATAAATGTGATTGATTAATTATTCAGTCATTAAATATTCCAACATTCACAGACTGACACAAACTGAACTCTGTTCTGAGGCCGCTCAGTGCTCTGCTCACAGTTTGTCAGAGAGAAGAATCCAGGTCTTCACTGTTAGTGTGTGTGTGTGTGTGTGTGTGTGTGTGTGTGTGTGTGTGTGTGTGTGTGTGTGTCCGTCCATTGAGAAAGCTCAGTGCACAAAGACAGACAGACAGACAGACAGACAGAGAAAGAGACAGACAGACAGACAGAGAGAGAAAGAGACAGACAGACAGAGAAAGAGACAGACAGATAGAGAAAGAGACAGACAGACAGAGAGAGAAAGAGACAGACAGAGAAAGAGACAGACAGACAGACAGACAGAGACAGACAGACAGACAGACAGAAATTAATTGGATTGGCCTTTTTGCATCAGAAGCATCCCTGTGTGGAGTGTGTGTGTGTGTGTGTGTGTGTGTGTGTGTGTGTGTGTGTGTGTGTGTCTCTTGTAGTTTGTCTTCATCAGCTCGTGCGTCCTGACAAACCACGACACGACACGCTGCTCCTCTTGTTACAGGATGAAGATTCCTGAGTGAGTCACATGTCCGTGTGTTCAGGTGTTGTTCACCTGCACGGCGTCGTTCACGACAGTCAAGCTTTTCTTTCTGCACGGCTGCTTCTTCTTCCTTTCCTGTGACTTTTCTGTGTGTCCGTTGTGTTCTGGCGCAGAAAGAAGACGTTCCTGTTCTCACATAAAGCTCTGATTGTTTCTCCGAGCGTCAGGTGACCGCTCCGTCTGAGAGCTCTCACCTGAGCAAACAAACACCAAGTCTTTTTAAAAATCAGCCTGCATGCAAATGCACAGCAGCTGTGTTTACTGTCAGGGTGGCATTAGAATCTATTGAGCAGCGCCTCGTGGTTCATTGTAACCTGATCAGGATAAAGTTTGTTAGCTGTTTCATTTCAGAACCACGGCTGCAACAGATTCATGTTCCAGAGTTATGCATTCATATTTTTTATATCAGGAAAATCCAGAGCGACGTGTCCCGAAGCCAAAGGTTTAACTTCCCCATCATGTACGACACAGAACAGATTATTCTAACAGTGAATACGATTTGTGCTTTACCAGTTTCTCTGCTTTCACACCTTCGACGCTGCAGCTTTAATTTTCACATCTGATGAGTTCATTGTCTGATTTCTAAAAATAGCAAACGCGTCAAAGCGAGAGGCTCGAAATCAAAACGACGTGATCGTGAAGCAGCTGACACGAGGAGCGGCACGGTGATAACGGCAGACAGGAGCTGTGGTCAGATGATGATGCAGGAGCTCATAATATGTAAACTCGTTACCTTTCTGACTTTTACAGACGCCAAAATGGACAAACGAAACAATCTCTCTCTAGATTTTCGTGCGTTTCTGCAGCCACAGTAAGAAGAGGGTGAGGCGAGGGGATTGCAGTCTGCAACTAAATGCTGCACATTAATGTTTCCATCATAATCTAATGCAGCAGATTGAACCTCAGTATTCTGTCTTTAAATGAGCTGAAGCAGTGAATGAATCGATTAGATGTCAGACAGACAGCTCATTAACTAACGGATGAAGTGATAGTTGCAGTCCGACCGTCTGAATGTTTGTTTGAGTCAATAATTCATGATGACTGTTTAATATTAATGCAGCCAAACGAGGAGGAAACAGGGAGGATGACGAGGCGGAAATAAGGAGGCAGCGAAGAGAGGAGGCGACACGTTAATGAGGAGGTGATGACAGGAGGAGGAGAAGCACAAAGAAAGATCCACCATCCAATAATCTCAAAGAAAACAAACGTTCTGTGTCTCTGAGTGTTTGTTGTGTTCCCGTGATGACGGCACCAGAGCGGAGGATGAAAAGATGATGATCAGTCTTCTTGAGCTGGACTGAACACGTCCTCTGAGCTTCATCTGCACTTTCTGTTTCGTTTTGGTGAAGTACAACGCGTGTTATACTCTGATCTTTTGTCCACACAGGAAGTCGGTACAGTCAGTTTCTCTGCGGCCGTGTGCACTCAGCTGATTGGACGTGAGTTGTCTCGCCCGGGTCTGTTGTGGAAGAAATGGACAGCGAGTGCCGATCGACAGAGTCGACAGAGACAGAGACAGCAGCTGCATGTCATCAGGCCTGTGTGTGATGCTCAGGAGATTCAAAGATACTTCAATAGTTTGAACTTCCTCCGGAGACATTTCTGTCTTTGTCTTGGACCTGCTCAAAGCTCTGAGCTGTGACCGGGTCTGTGTTTGTTGTGTTGTAACTCGTCTTCAGCTTCCTTCATCAGCCTGAAACGGTGTGAAGGTTTTCTTACATAACGTGGACACAGATTGTTAAAAGAGGCAGGTTGACGCCCATCAACAGGACCTGGACAAAGTGAACACATCTCAGACTGTGGACCTGACTGAGCTGAGCCAGAACCAGAGAGCGTCTGCCAGTTTCTTAAAGAGCGGCTGTGGTGGACGGTGTCACCGAGTGTGAGTGGGTGTTGCTGGGAAAGAGCTTTGTGCTCAGTGAACCGTCACTGGATAAACAGAACTCTGGGTTGGCGAGGTAACTTCAGGTTGAACTCGTGCTGAACATCTGACCTGCAGAGCGTTCAGGATGACGTTCAAAGCACGGAGGAGCGCCCCCTGCTGTCCTCTGTGCTTCATCTTTGTTTACTGATGATTATGATGTGACAGTCAGCCTCCTCGCCTCTTCACATGATGATATTTAAATCATTCCACTCTGTCTAAAGGAACAGACGTTTAGTTTAGTTGGGCAAAACTTTGGCATCAGTTTGTTTCCACAACCAAGTCCACCAGGCCGACCACAGAGTGAGCTGAGCTGAACATCGTCTGAAAGAGTCTCTAACACCGGACACTAAGAACTTTGGACAGGTAGATCACCTCTGGAAGGAGATTCGTCCACCAGAGTTTAGACCGTTCACCGTGCTGTGAGTCGAGCTTTGACAGCTGTGGTTATGATCATGACTGATGCTGAATTTATGTTTATCAGCTTCACAGACACGTCATTGTGGTTTGAGATGTTTCGACACAGATATGTGAGACGTCTCTTTCAGATCATGACACTTTGAGGAAGCGACTTATCTGAACTTTGAAGAACTTTCTTCAGATAAATCAGCAGAGTCACCAGCAGAACATCTTCTGCTTTTCTTCTTCCTCTTTAGAAATTAGACGCACTTGTTGTTTGGCCTATTTTCTACAAACCCGCACAGTGAGAGAAAAACACGGCATGCGTCTCTCCACCCGTCTGACCTCTGAACTGAGCTTGTGACAGAGCTGATGACTTGAAGTAAAGGGAAGCGACACGTCGCTCTTCCTCTGTGGTGTCACTTCACGTATTAAGCAAGGCCCGAAACTCCAAACGTCTCCTCCCTGATATTGAGCAACACGGCAACACTTCATGGAGTTTCAGTCACATCACTTTCGATGATCGAAATAGAGGAAGTCTGAGAGCTGTTGAAAAATAAATAGGGCGTACATAGAGCCCCGCGTCT
The DNA here is from genome assembly GCF_000972845.2 of Larimichthys crocea. NCBI lineage: Eukaryota > Metazoa > Chordata > Actinopteri > Sciaenidae > Larimichthys > Larimichthys crocea. Next base: position 13,594,491 of record NC_040025.1, read on the forward strand.
CAGCATCAGGAGCGTTTCAGGGTTCAGCATCGTGCTCAAGGGTCCGGAGGAGCCTGACTAAGTGGAGTCAGTTAATAATCAATTATCAGAACAGCGGCTGATTAATTTAATAACTGTCTCAGATTTCAGATTTTCTGCCTCCTTTCTTTGTCTGTGGCAGTAAACTGAACATCTTTAGGTTGTCGATTTAAAAACAAGACGTTTGAGGACGTGGCCTTGAGCTCTGAAGCAAACAAGAGAATACGACTGACCGATAATTTGCTAATGAAAGGAATCGTTAGTCGCTGGTCTGTGCGTCTCGTGTGTTGCAGCTTCTTCAGTCTCTGCCGTGTGTTCGGGCTCGTTGGCAAAGCTTCTGAAGATCTTCACACACACACACACACACAGCCTGCAGTTAGTCTTTGTTTACCACATGTTTCTGATCTTTCCTGTGCTGCCTTCAGGGTCCTCATGTTGTGCTGTTGTTGATCAGGCAGACTTCAGGACGTGGTCGGTCCACAGACGGCTCCGTGTTTGGTTCTGTTTGGTTCTGTTTGTCATGGAGACCACAGAGCCCGGTTACACAACCTCGAAGTGAAGTCTGGACTGAAGTTCACGCGCCGATGTTTGTGTCTTTGTTCTGAACACGACAGCAGTAAACGTGGCAACATGAAGAATTTGAAGCTCGTCCTTGAAGTTCTGCAGATTTATCCTGTTTATTACGGTTTATAATTATTTTCAGAACTGATGAATCTGTCGATTATTTTCTCGATCAGTCGATGAGACGTTCAGTTGCTGTCACAGAGGACGAAAGAAGAAAGCTGAAAATGTTCACGTGAGAAGCTGAAATCTGAGAATTTGGACATTTTTCATTGAAATGATGAATTGATTATTGATAGAGTTGATTTTAAATCACGCTCGTGATCATCGTCTTCTGTTTCCAGACTTCACGTGAACTCCCTGACTACCTGAGGCTGAGCTCGAGCTGCACGCGCTCAGTGGCGCTCAGGTGTGTGTGGAAGTGTCTCGTTAAGACACGCCCTCGTTAACTCTTTGTGCTTCTTCCCGTGAATGGCTCATTCAAAAAGACTCAATCTCATTATGGACGGAGTCGTTGTTTAAGTCTCTCTGTGGTGACACACACACACACACACACACACACACACACACACACACAGTCTCATGATAATCCCTGGTGTGTGGATGGACCGCCCTCATTGGTTAATCCTGGTCAGGTGGGCGGTGAAGCTGCGCTGTGATTGGTTAATCCGAGGCACAGTGGTGGGTGGGATTAAACCGATGTGTTGTCAGGTGTGTGTCATTGTCGGGGGGGTAGGGTTGCCATGGCGATAGCCGCCATCTGGCACCACGCAGGGCTTTAGACTAATGGAGGACACACACAGATGAGGACTGATTTTCAAAATAAAAGCTTTGACACGTCTTTTATTTTCTTACCACTGAACAGGGTGTGTGTGTGTGTGTGTGTGTGTGTGTGTGTGTGTGTGTGTGTGTGTGTGTGTGTGTGTGTGTGTGTGTGTGTTTATGGCGTGTTCTAAGCCCATGATTTTTTACACCCTGTGTGTGTGTGTTTAAGATTATCCCTGTATGTTTAAGTTAACCTCCTCCCACACACACACTACTCCAGTTACACACACACACACACACACACTTCTTTGTTTATAGTATGAGTGATGGAGTCTGACTAAAACAGACACAGCTGATCTCATCGGTCAGTTTTAGACGTCACTTTTTTATTTATATATGTATATATATATATATATGTGTGTGTGTGTGTGTGTGTTCCAGGATTATCAGGAACCTTCTCAAGGCTGAACCTTGAACTCAAAATATTGAATTTAAATATGAATCATGGAGTTTAATCTGTGGGGAAACACACCATGAAACATCCAGCACTGAACTTTAAAGGTGGAGTAATCTGATTACAATCAACACACTTTATTTTAAATTCAGTGTGTGTGTGTGTGTCTCAGATGTTGTTGTTGTTGTGATGTCAGGCTGCAGCTGCAGGTAACCATGGATACATTTGCTCATGGAGTTTAAGTCATTAAGATGTTTCCAGGAAGACTTCATTACCCAGAATGCTGTCTGTTAACTTGTTCAGTCTCCTCAGAATAGACGTGACGTATGTGTGAGTATTTAAACACGCGTGTAACTGAGTCATCACGTGATGACTGCTCATCAGGAAGGTGACGGCGTGGCGTGAACACGGCGTCCAGCTTCTCTTTAAGTCTGCAGCGTGGGAATGGTCACATGACGTCCGTCTTCCTGTCTGACGCTGCTCTTATTGTTGTTGACTCTCCTTCAGCTCTTTCATCAGGTCACTCAGTGAACTCATGAACTTCAACTCAACGAGATGCAGGCGTTACCCGTTTGTGTGCTGAACGTCTTCCTGCTGTTTAACTCCAGGATCAGAAGTTTATTTTGAATCCAGTCTGTCACTGAACACTTTAAAATAACTCTGTTCACTCTGCAGAGTGTGTGTGTGTTGTCGTGTTGTCATGCAGTGTGTTTAGAGAGTTCCTCGTCACGGTGACAGTCACCACTTCCGTTGGTTAAACTGTGAATTTCATCACAGTTTAACCAACATGTTTTCACACCAGAGCCCGACTGATTCTGCATTTTTAAGTCCGATCTGTCACATTTTTAGAGGGGAATAATTCACATTATTACTGATATAAGAGCTGATGCAGGGAATTTTTATGTGGATTGCAAATAAACATCGATATGTGAAGATACTCAGGCGGCTAAGTTAAATTTTATACAAGAGAATTTCTGTTAAATCTACTTGTATAATCTCTGCAGTGATGAGCGGCCTCTGTCACACGGCGTTATGCACGGTGTATAATACAGATAAAACATCGTTATGAAACGTATCTGTGGTGATCTCTAACGCAGCAGTCGGCTCTGATGCTGCTGCAGAGAGAGCACACAGAAACAGAAACCTGACTTTGTTGTGGTTATTTATTAAATTCATAAAAGCACAGATCGGCCTCGCACTGATTACATAACCTGCTGAAAGCTGAGAGAAGACACTGATGAACCTCGGCTCACGCTGCAGCTCAGATCAGACGTTTGTTGGAGGTGTGAGGCTGCGTGTTGTGTGTTTTTATATCAGTGTTTCTGCAGCAGACGTACGAGAGACGTGAGGTCACACACCTTTAATCGCTCCTCGCCGCCTCCTCCTGTGCGTCTCCTGCAGAAAGGTGAGCTTCATTCAGGACGCAGAATATAAACAAGTCACCTCCTGCTCACGTAGAAAAGGCGGGAGAAGTGTGAAGCTGTCCATGTTATCTGAGTCTCTTCAGAATCTGAATGAATTCCTCCAATCTGTTGATGTTTCTGTAGATTAATTGGAACAATCTTGTTATTTGGTGACTTACAAGGAGGAAGATCAAACCGAGCTGTTTTCATGTGAACGTTTGGCTCAGGAGTGTCGTCTTTTCTGGTTTTTGCCTGACAGGTGAGAGGCTGAGAGAGTGAGAGAAGACAGACAGACAGAGAGGCCATGGAGCAGCAGAGGCAGAGATCTCTCTCCACATCCGGAGACTCGCTGTACGTCGTGCTGGGAGTCGACAAGACCGCCACGCCAGAGGACATCAAGAAATGTTACAGGTACGCTGTGAACCACTAGAGGGAGCCAGAGGCCTGCGATCAACCGTCTAATGAGATTCTGGTTCCTCCGTTCTCTCTCTCAGGAAACTGGCGTTGAAGTTTCACCCAGACAAGAACCCGGACAATCCAGAGGCGGCGGACAAGTTCAAGGAAATCAACAACGCCCACTCCATCCTGAGCGACGCCACCAAGAAGAACATCTATGACAAATACGGCTCGCTGGGCCTGTACGTGGCCGAGCAGTTCGGAGAGGAGAACGTCAACACCTACTTTGTTCTGTCGAGCTGGTGGGCGAAGGTAGGATGGGCAGACGGGGCCGGGCTGTAATCAGGATTCATCGCTCGTTACCTCTGCTCCGGTCGTTTTAATATTTCATGTCTCTCTGTCTCCGTCCTGCAGGCCCTGTTCGTCTTCTGCTGCCTGTCCACAGGCTGTTATTTCTGCTGTTGCCTGTGCTGCTGCTGTAACTGTTGCTGCGGTAAATGTAAACCTCGGCCGCCCATGGACCAGGAGCCCGAGTTCTACGTGTCCCCCGAGGACCTGGAGGCCCAGATGACCGCTGAGGAGAGAGGTGAGGGGACGGGGACGCATGTCTCTATGAATATTATTATAGATTCAACTACATCCCTAAAGGAAACGTCTTTAAAGTGCTGCAGAGGCGTGAACTGTCCAAACTGAATCCAGCACGCGCTCCGACCTGAACCGGTTCTGAAGTTCTAAATCGTAGCGAGTGCAACGTGTGAGTCTATTTTTTGAGGATTACTCCTCGTTGAAGTACTTCACATGAAAACGATAGCGGTGTGTCCGACGACGTGTAAACACGAGGTGTATTCTTAGTTGACTTAATTTGGACCTGCAGGATAAGATGACACCTGCAGAACACACACACACACACATACACACACACTGTTCAGACAGCAGGACACACTCATGACTTCACACAACTGTGGACTTTCTGTATTTTAATGTGTGTGTGTTCGTGTTCCCCAGATGGCGGTGACCCGATCGTGATGCAGCCGTCCTCCGCCACAGAAACCACCCAGCTCACCTCTGATGCCCACCAAAGCTACAGGACCGAAGCATACTAAACACACACACACACACACACACACACACACACACACACAAACAGTTCCACCACAAACAGGACTGAATCACATACTGCACACACACACACACACACACCTTTCATGTCAGTTCATCTGTTATTTTCCCGTCATCTTCAGCATTAATGAATAGATCACACACACACACACACACACACACACACACACACACACACACTACATTCAGCATGAACTCGACGGCTCAGACCAAACCTTGTGAGGAGAGAAGGAGGAGGACGAGTGAAGGAGACGAAACAGACGCAATGTTTTAAATCAAAGTAATTAGACGCAACAAGACGAGACATGAGCGATCATGTGACATCACGGGGCGATCATGTGACATCACGGGGCGATCATGTGACATCACGGGGCGATCATGTGACATCACGGGGCGATCATGTGACATCACGGGGCGATCATGTGACATCACGGGGCGATCATGTGACATCACGGGGCGATCATGTGACATCACGGGGCGATCATGTGACATCACGGGGCGATCATGTGACATCACGGGGCGATCATGTGACATCACGGGGCGATCATGTGACATCACGGGGCGATCATGTGACATCACGGGGCGATCAGGGCGTTTTTCTGACCCAAAACATCAAAAACATTCTGTGGGATGATCTAAAAAGGACGAGCCAGAGACACTTTCATCAATAACAAAATGAGAAGAGGTCTGCACCTAAAACTGAGACCAGACAGTATACAGTCAGCTTAGTTTTACAGATGAACTCTTTGTGCTTCGTCACACTTTATTAGAGGACGTCTGTCTTCCAGCTCGTGGTCTTTGTGGTCAAACCTCGACCTGTCCTGTCTGTAGTTTTCTGCGCCTCACAGGTGTTAACTCCAAAACTACAGACTGTAGAACAACTTTGATTTGTCTGACTCCGTGAGGACGAGTTAAGACATTTTTAGGTGACCATTAAAAACTAAATGTTGGGGAGATGATTCTACTTTTCATCCGCAGTCTGTGAGATGTAAATTTCCTCATGTCTCCCCACGAGCTGTCTGCATGCAGCCTAAAGTTTATCAGAACGAAGCTCTTCAACTCAGACATCTATAAAGTCTAATGTGTTTAAGCTGAGGAACGAGCTTGGTAAAATCATCAGCTCACAATATTTTCATACCGACAGTTGAGACACAAACGGTCTCCTTTTAGCTCGCTGGGAAACACTTGTCGAAGCTCCTCTGTCAGCCTGGCGCTCGCTGGAAGGAGGTCAGACATCCAGCCTATATGTTCAGTCAGCAGTTAAAGGCGGAGGCGGGGGGGCGGGTGTTTATTTGTCCTCAACACCCTCGTGAACAACACGAAGGGAACAGCTCTCCGTATGCGGAGGGCAGCTCACACTTCAACAGGTGCCGCGCCGCCTCACTTAACGTTTTCTGACTTTTATCCTGAAGTCACTTTCCAAGTTTCTCTGTGGCTGCAATCCTGCAGAGATCCGTGAACTCGTTCTTTATGATAAATGTAGCAGGCAGCTGTCAGCACGTCATACGAGGCTCCGCCTGAAACGGTTCATCGACCAGACGGAAACGTTTTCACAACGTTGTGAGATGCTGGAAATCCTGCAGCTGCTGCTGGGACTGACTCCTAATCAGCGTTGGCACCCGTGACCATGACTGAACTCTGACCATGTCGTCTAAAACGAGTCATGTTGCTTCAGTCTCTCAGTTTTTCATTAATTAGTCACATTAAACGCGACGTATTGTAGATTTCCTGTCGTCCTCCTCTCCTTCTTTTCTCCTCCACACATGAAGATTCACATTGCAGTGTCCCTCAGCTCTCCAGTCCAGTGTTATTAGTTAGAGGCATGAACACACACACACACACACACTGATTGAGCCCCTTGATTATTTTTTTTCTTTGTTTTTAGTTTTCATTTTGTTTCGTGAGAACGTAAAGATGCTGTACGTGTCGTGTAAACTTTATGTTTTAGATTTTGCGTCACTGTATTTCTTTGAGTTGGTCAGAAATCTTCAGTTCGTCTCCGTAGAGCTGCTTTTCATCGTTTTTTCTTATTTATGTTTAAACGAAGGGACAGTACCCAAATCCAAAGTCTTATCTGTGCACGTGACGGCAGTTTTCTAGAGCAGTTTACAATCACACCCGATTAGAAAGGGTCTAATTCTCCAGGATAACACTTGTAGTTCGTCTTTATTTGTCAACCATGAGTAGCTCTGCTTTAGTAGAAACTACAGAAACACTGTGGTTGTTTGTGTCGACGATTTGATTTTTTGTACAAAAGGAAACAAAAAAAAAAACACCCGACTAATTTATTCACACTACTTTCTTTAATTTCTCAATCAAAAACACTTGTGTATCCATACATATCAAGAGAAAGTGCAATGAGCTGAATAAGTCTCCACTTTCAATCGATCATTTTAAATCTGCAGTCCTAAATTAGCCCTATCCTTAAGTCATCACCGTCACGTACGAACACGAACACTCGAGGATTCTAAAGATGATTTGATGATCTGTTTTAACCACCACTTCATCAGTTTGTCTTCATGTCATGTGACCACTGAAACCACTGAGATCCCGTCGTTCTTCCTCTCCACTTTTTATTCACCTTTTGACCAAACATGCAACAAACAGTGAGTGAGTGAGTGAATGCGTGAGTCTAAACGCTTCCAATGTTAGATCTAAAACAAAGACATAAATAACAAGAACTGATGTAAGTGTGAATATAGCGACCAGATGATGATGATGATAATAATATTGAAGCATTATTTTATTTATTTTATTTTTCTTATGTTTTTAAATAATTGATTAACAGCTAGCCAGTATGTTGAAGGGGATGTATAGAATTTTAGATGTGAACCGTCTTTTGACAGTGAAGTGTCAAAAGACGGCCGACCTGCTTGTACATACACGCAGTGGCACAGTACATAGAGACGTAGAAGGTTTTCTGTTTTTAGCATGGACTGGTCATGTTTGCGTCTGTCAGGCAGACGTGTGGGTAAATGAAGTATGTACTGTTGTAAAATAAATGTTTCTGTTGCTTCGGAGCCTCTCTTCTCTTCTGTGAGTTCATTTGATTTAAAAAGTGTAAAGTTTTATGTTTATGACCCCAAATACTGTTCTTACTTTTGTCTAATTAGCATAGAAAAGGAAAAGAAGAGGACCGAGACAGCTGCCCTGTGGAACGCCACAATACATTTTATAAGATTAAATGAAATTAATGTGGAAAAACAAGTCCCAGTCCCCCAAAAAATCCAACCAAACCAACAAGAATCAACATTCCAGCTTTAATTTATTGCATACATTTACAGATTTAATGTTTTACTGTCACCTTGAGTTTTCAGAGTCTGAGACTGTTTGTCTAACCTCATACGAAGTGTGGAAACGCCACATACCACTATTTTGGGAGACATTAAAATCTAACTGACCCTGTTCAAGCACAGACAGCAAGTTTATTCCTATTAAGAAGATTAATTATTGTTGATTGTCATCATTTTGTAGAAAAGTGGTTCTCCTGATCTATACATCCACACTCCACGATTGCAGAGAACTTTTCAAACGTTAATGTGACCCCCACTTACTGTCTCACATCACAGTTTAGTTCATAACTAATCATGGATGTATGTACGCACTACCTGTGACGTATCAGGCTGATGTTAAAAACAGTTTGTTTTTTAATTAATTAATTTAAAATATTTCAGATATTACCACTTTAGGAAGCTCATGTACCATCAGTGGTACTCACAGTTTGAGAACCAAATATTATTATTTATTAGTTTCTGACTCTGGAAAAAGTTTCTTTTTTCTATTTATTATATCTGTAATATTTATTTTCACATCCGTTCATGAGGTCCACCTCCTGCTTTAATAACCTCTGCTCTAAATCATATAATACTGTCTAATGCACTCGTCACATTCTCAATCAACATGTAATTCTGTGTTGATAGCAAGCATGACAGAAACGTACCACTGTAGATCATGAACGGTTCATAAAACATTATAAAGTGTTTGTAAGACAAGTGTTAATTCATCTGTCAACAAGTACAGCTCCTCCTGTGGACAGTCGGATGGAAGCTGGTGTATAACTGGAAAAACATGATTTTAATAGATAAAAATACTGGAGGTGAATAAATGGTTAAGTGTATCATAAACCATTAATTAAATGGTTATTTGGTCATAACTTTATTTATATAACAACTTTAAACTGTTTACAAAGTGCAAGAGAGCAGACGAGCAAGACAAAACTAAGATTTATAGTAAGAGGAGAACGACGGCAGCTAAATGAAGTTTATTATTTACGATGTCTTTTATTCAGAGATTGTCGGACTCATCGTGACGACAACTTTGTTTTAGAGCTGCAGAAATTACAGAAAATTAGGTTTAATTAAATTAATGTTTGATTCATATTTCAGGTTTCTCTGGTTTGCAGCTTCTCCTGTGAGAACAAAGAATAAACACCTGTAAGACATTTGAAGCCGAGCTCGATCAGTATATCGATATATACCTGATATTGTCTCATCATATAACACAGAAAAATCTGCATAGTTCTGCTTGTGTTTTAAGTATAGTTATTTATAATTATTAAATATCCAGTGGAGTTTAGTGTAACAGTAGTTCTGTTAATCAAAGTGTCTCTAAATTAATGTGGTAATTGATCAGTCCATATTAAAATGCTACAGCTGGCTCCTTATAGAGGACAGTGAGTGTGTGTAACAGTAGAAAGAGCACAGTGTGGCATGGTCTTAATCTGTCCACATACCAGCCACTGCCTGATATGGTGTGTGTGTGTATGTGTGTGTGTGTTTGTGCATGTGTGTGTGTGTTGGGATAATTTCAGAGGCTGAAACCTAACACCCTCTTCAACTCAAATCAGTGCCCCCCTCTCCAAATGCACACACACACTTTGCTGTGGATGGTGAGGAAGCTGCGAACAAACAGGGGGAAAGTGGAATGGGGTTAGTGTTGCATGAGCGAGGGTGTGTGTGTGTGTGTGTGTGTGTGTCTGTGTGTGTCTGTGTGTGTGTGAGAGAGAGAGAGGAGGACGAGAACTGAAAGGTGAAAAGGTGGAGAGACGCCGTCCAGGCGGATTCAGTGTCGGTGTTCGGTGTCACAGGATCTGAAGAGGAGTGGGAGACCAGAGACCGGCTCCTGCTTCGTTTCTCTTCTCGGACCTGAAACTTCTTTTTCCTCTTGAAGTCTGTGTGTGGCGTCTCGATCTGAAGCTCTGATTCTGTTTTCAGTGTCGACATCTGGGATTTTATTCTGACGGATGCTCAAAGAGACCCTGAAGACAAACATAAAGCTGACAGCTAATGTTCTCACTGAGGGAGTTTCCAGAGACAGACAGAGGTCTGTGCACTCAGCAGCTTCATGCACAACTTCAACCACTGACTTTTAAAGCAAGCCTACCGGGTCCTGGATCATCTGTGTGTGTGAAACCTGCACAAAAAACAAACAACAGAAACATTGTACTGCAATAATAAGTGAACATTTTAAAATTAAGACCTGCAGGATTCTTGCAGAGTTGCAGGATCTCAGCTCTGCTGTGATTTCTGTGAAGTGTGTGGATCGACTGTAGAGACAGAAAGAAACTTCAGACACAGTGAGGAGGAACGCTAACTGCCCCCTCAGTTTTAAATGACAGAGAGAAACTACCTGATACGAGACCCAACACTCGGCGACCATCAGCAGATGGAGAGGAAGGTGAGTAAACAGGTTGTTTTGTTCGTGTCATGTCTGTTTGTTCACATTTTGAAATGTGCATGTGTTCGATCAGCAACTACAAAACATGTTTTTAAAGGTTTTCAGCATTTTTACATTTACAGGCTGACATTAGTTTACACTCATTACACCATATCTCATGAAAGTCATATCAATAATCTACCACAGGTATTAATGGGGTTTTTAACAGATTCACGTGATAGTATTCTGATAATATAAACAGGCACTGTTCTGTAAATGTGTTTGAGAAAGCTTCAATATCTGATCTTTGAGTTTGGGTCAAATCAAGCCTTGAATACAGAAAATCTGGTTGTTTTACTCATGATACTCATATATGAAGATGTCTAGAAAACTCGAAATAATCTTGAGGGCATGCCCTTGCCTTCGATCATGTCAAGAGTGCAAATACACAACACAGTTAAAACAGTTTTAAATTCACCTCTGGATATGTGTGTATGTTGTGAAATGTTCCGAGTGTGTGCAGCAAACAACAGTTTTTAGTGTTTGACTGTTTAATATGGAAGTGACCAAAGATTTTAAGGCTTTATAAATAAGATGCAACAATGAGGAGAAGTGAACTGTCACTGCTCATACTGGATCTGTCTTAGCCGCCACTGAAGAGACGTCACAACACATCAAATGAAATAATATCATAGTTCAGATTGGTTAATTGATGAGGTTATTTATTATGTTTTTAGGATCAAAGCTGGTGACTGCACATATCCTCCTTTTTCACTGGTTGTTCAGGGTTAAAAAACTTAAAATAATCTGAGGATTGTTTGTTGGATCTGCAGCTGATCATCTCTCAGATGTCTGAGTTTCCTTCCAGAGATTTCACGTCTCACTTTGGATTTTTATTATTTAATGAACCAAATGTCAGCCTGGGTGAGATGTCGGTCAAACAGTCCAACAAACAGACTCATTCAGTGAACTCTGGTGTCGACAGGAGGAGGTGAAGTTCGGCGGAGCGGCCGTGTCGCTGTCGGCCGACCTGAGTTGCCTGCAGGGCGGCGGGGGAGCAGAGCTGGCAACCCTGGAGAAACAGCTGATCTGTCCGATCTGTCTGGAGCTCTTCAACAAGCCGGTGGTCATCCTGCCCTGCCAACACAACCTGTGCAGGAAGTGTGCCAACGAGCTCTACCAGGTCCGTGTGTGTCTCTGTGCACATGTATGTGCAGGAACACTATGTCATGCACACACACACATTCCTAAAACAAAGCCCACATGAGTGAGTGTGTGTGTGTGTGTGTGTGTGGTGGATTATCAGGGTCTAAAATGGGACCAGTGGATGTTTAACCGGTTCGCTCACACACACACAAATCACCTGTCATGACCCACATTCACTGCTATTGTTCAGCATGTGTGTGTGTTGTTTGGGTGTGAACTTGAGTTCATCAGTTGTCCTCTCTAACTATGAATATAACTACATTCATTTACTCCAGCACTCCATTCAAACTGTACCTAAACCCTCAAACCACTGCAGTGTAACTCGGTGTGTCCGTGATACGTTACCTCATCACGGAGCAGGTGTTCACCGCCGTCTTTGCCAGGAAACTTTGTTGGTCGTCGCTCTGATGAGCACAGTGAAAGTAGAGGACAATGTGCTGGCAGGCCGAGCTCAGAGAGCATGACTGAGGGAAGCATGACCGGCCGAGTCCAGCGCCCGATGAGAGAAGCTCTGTGGTGGTTGCAATCAGTACTTACAATAGGAATATCATTTTTGCAAGTGTCATAAATCGGATGAAAGGTCAGTAGGGTTCATCCTCTGAGGACCATGAGAGCCCGTCATGTTCACGTGAGGTTTGAACTGGTCAACAGAACCAGGCCGCCTCATTTAAGTGTTTCTTTAAATATAGACCCACTTGTTGTTGTCCGGCTCTCTTCACCACCCTGACATCTGTAGTTTTACTGCTATTTCCAAACCTGATATGCACACACACACACACACACACACACACACATATATGCACACTTCACATGTGTGTTTGGGTGTCTTTGTGTGTGTGTTTGCGCGTGGTGTGGTATGTGAGACGGAAACCTAATAGACTCCACCCTCACCGTCATGCTCATGTTCATGACCTTTGACACTGATCGGTGTGTGTGACCTGCAAAACACACACAACCTCACACTCACACAAAGATTCCCACCAGACATCCCATGATGCACCGATCAACAGCCAATCCTTGCTCTTTCCCAACCTTTCAAATCTAACATGCGGTCCAGTTTTATGGACTTTCCTGATGGAGAGGTTGTCATGTAACGAACCAGCTGCCGTGCTCCCTGCCGGACCGGACACCGCTGGTTTCAGAGGTTTTGTTTGGTCCCTGGTCCGTCTCTCTCTCTGAGTCCTCTGTGTTTCTCTGATCCCTCAGTCAGACCCAGCAGCAGCTGAAGCTTATTAAAGGTCACTATTTCAGGACGCTTTAACCCTCTCACCTTCCACCCGTCTCTCTGCTCATCTGTCCTCTGCTTCTCTTTTCCAAACCAACTCTCAATCCTCTAATCGTTTTCTGCAAAGTTTTCTCTCATGATCTTCTGATGTTTTCTGTTGCTGTCCGTCATTTATTTTTGTCTGAAGGACCAACACACTGGTTAACTTTATCCATCATCATCCCAAATAACTTGTTCAGTAAGCTGTTTTCTATGCAAGAGTAAATGAGAGGATTGATGTCTGGTTACCTTAGCATAAAGACAGAGTATTTAAATGGTTTCACCATCCATCTTCCCCCAAATCACAACTTGCAGTTCTTGAACTTGTTGGCTGATTCTTTAGATTTGCAGTTTTTAAAACGTGCAGAAGATACAAAGTGAGTCTCCAGAGGATGAATCCATTAGAACAGGAAAGGATCTGTAGTTTGTTGACTTGCTGAAAACTGAGGACAACTCAGTGACTGAGTTTGATGCTCGAGCATGAACCAAAGAATATTCTTAAAGTTTGACTCAGTTATCTTCATCTTAACTCCGTCTGCTTCCTGTTATGTTCTGTTGTCAGCTGGATTTCATGGTCGCCCACATCAACAGGTGTTATTTTTACTTCATTTAGAGACTCGGGGAATAAACACAGAGAGGTCTATGAGTGTGCAGCCCGTTAATCCTCACAGTGTTAACATGCTGGATGGTGAACAGGGGACTTTCCAGGCTTGTTTTTTCGTCCTGAACCAGCTCTGACTTCACCCAGGGAGACGTTTGGAGGATTTTACACATTCTCCACCAGTGACCGACCCTCAAACTGTGGCTAATTATTAAAATCCCAGCATGCGGCTCCAACTGTTGTGTGTTGACAGTCGGTCCTGGAGGGTTTAAGAGCAGAAACCATCCTCAGCGCTGACAGCACCCCCAAACCAGCACAGTTATATTAATATTTACAAGGTTTTAATCATGCCTCTTTGTGTGCAGCCCTCCTTGTTCCAGGCTCGCACCACCATGATGGTGAACAGCGGCCGTTTTCGCTGCCCGTCCTGCAGACATGAAGTGGTGCTGGACCGCCACGGCGTCTACGGCCTGCAACGAAACCTGCTGGTGGAGAACATCATCGACGTCTACAAACAGGAAGTCAGCAACAACAACAACGCCACCAGGTGACACATCAAGCACACCTATGATGATGTAGAAAAATACTTTGATTTTGAAGCTGTTTGATGACCTCTCCTCCTCTCTCCATCTATCTGTGTCCAGCTCCGTCCCTCCTCCACCTCCCGCTCAGGTCACATGTTCAGACCACGAGGGCGAGAAGGTGAACATCTACTGTCTCACCTGTCAGGTTCCTACATGTTCTCTCTGCAAGGTGTTCGGGGCTCATCAGTCCTGTGAGGTGGCTCCTCTGACAGACATCTACCAGCAGCACAAGGTGTGTGTGTGTGTGTGTGTGTGTGTGTGTGTGTGTGTGTGTGTGTGTGTGTGTGTGTGTGTAGAGTCATGTACTTCAAATCAGTCTTTATCTTCACATGTTTACATCTTTAATGCACAAAGACACTGATTTTATTTAGATATTAATATATCAGATTTGAAAATGAGGTTTACTGGAGAAGAGTTTTATTTTTATCATTGTGCATTAAAGGTCACACTGTCTGCATCATGCAGTCCCACCACTTTGTTTAAAGAAAATCACTGATGCATTAAAGACACCTGTGTCATGTCATGCTGATTAATAAAGCTGTTTCATATTTCAGTTAGCGCCTTCGAGCAGGAACGATCTCACTCATTTGCTCTTTACCTGCTGCGGCTCCTAACTATTTTTGGATCAGACTCATAGACCTTAAATCCAAAAAGAAACCTCGAGTGGGTCGAGTTTCTCAGTTTATATTACATCCTCGCTCAGCTGACAGAGCTACAGTTCAGCCTGTAACAGCACAGAGAACAGTTTGTTTCCTTTATTTTCCTTTTCAAGACATCCTGAACAAAACTGTATTCAACACTGAGTATTTTCACAGTGTGGTATTAGTACTTTGACTGAAGTAAAACTTCAGAATACTTCTGCCTTCATGGCGATCAACACAACAGTAATTAAACAACATTTTAGCATCACTGAAGAGAAACCAATGCAATGTTTTAAACATTTAACGAGTGAACAAGAGACTTAATTAACCCAATTAATTAAAAATTCACTCTTAATAAAAGAGCAGTTTCATGACACAGCTCACCCTCGTTAGTGTCCCAAAGGTGTTGTGTTAATTAATGTTAACCCTTTAATTGGGCTGTAAATAACTAATAATCAGTTCATTTTGTTTTCAGGATGAGCTGAGTGAAGAAATCAGTTCTCTGGTGTCGGTGAATACCAAAGTCCAGGCTTTGATCGATGAGCTGGAGGAGAGCTGCAGGAACATCGAGGTGTGTTTGCTGTCAAATTAAATATGAAGCTGCAGGAGGAATCAGGAGTTTGTTGAGAAGAAGTATAGAAATATATGACACATTTTATTGTTTTGTGCAGGAGAACAGTGAGACCCAGAAGCAGAATGTGTGTGACAGGTTCAATCGAGTGTTTTCCATCCTGGAGGAGAGACGAAAGGTCAGATTTCTTTTCATTTATTGTCTTTGAGGAACCTGATAAAACCAAACCATAAAATATAAAGCAACTTAATTTAAAAACTGCATTTCAATGTAAATTTCATATTCTGCAGCATATAATGGCAGTAACAAAACTCATATTTGAACCTCATTATGATCATTTTACATCATTACTTTGAAGGCGATGACGCAGCGAATCAGCTCCGAGCAGGAAGAGAAGACGGGTCACGCCCAGGCGCTGGTGCGTTGCTATGGAGACAGCGTCCAGGCCAACACCAAACTGGTGGAGAGAGCGACGAGCAGCATGGAGGAGCCCGACATGGCGGCTTTTGTTCAGGTGGGTGGATGTAAATCAATAAGAAATGAGCAGCGGGTTACCGTCCTTCATATTCTTCTGACGTGTCCTCGGCCTCTGAAGTATCTCTGTGTATTTCTCACCTGTCTTCATCCTTTCTTCAGAATTCAAGGGAGCTGATCACAAAGTGAGTATTGACAAGATGTGACGTTGATGTGATTCCCTCGTCTTCTGTGTTTCATCCATTCTTTACTCCTCTTACTTCAACCTCTCCACCTCCCCTCAGAGTGATAGCAGCGACCGGCTCCTGTCCATCTGAGACTCTGAAACCAGGTTATGAGAGTTTGAGCCACTACAGATATAACTTCAGCAGACAGGAGAGAGCTCTGAAGAGCGTAGACTTCCTCAGCGGTGAGAGGATATAACACTATTTATGATGCAAACTATCATTTCTTTCTACTTCTGCAGCACAATGCAAGCACACATCGTCAATATCAACAAGTGCTTTGTCTCCCTGCAGTTGTGGAAGACGTTCCTGAAGAACCAGAAGTGGAAGAAGAGCCAGAAGAACCCAATGAGCTGCCTGTCCAGATCATAGAAGCAAAACACCATCAGGAAACCTCCACCCAGAACCTGGAATCTGTTATAGAACCAGTCAAAGAGCCAATCCCAGCACCGATACCCCCACCAGTAACACCAGTACAAACATCTGCACCGACACCAGCTCCAGTAACACCAGTACAAACATCTGCACCGACACCAGCTCCAGTTCCACCAGCTCCAGGTCTGGTGATGGACTCTGAGGGGCCTGCAGTGGCAGTTCTGCAGCCAGAGACTGACAACAACCTGGACTTAAATGATGGAGGATCGGGTCAGATAAATAAGAAGGAGGAGGAGAAGAAAGAGGAGGATGGCTGTGCAGCTCCAGCTCCCATTAAAGAGGAAAACATCTGTGAACATGAGGAGGGAATGAGCACGATACAGGTACAGTATCACACCTCGACTCACAGATCAGACCTGCTAACAGTCGACTAAGTTTACAGACTTCAACATCATAGTGACGTGAAGTGACTGTGCAGCTAGTTAGTCTGTAAGTTCTAATTATAGGTTATTTCAAGGTGACAAGCGTTTATTGGAAGATAGTTTCAGTTGCTAAACGTGTGAAAATGAACTTACACTCAAAGCTGATGTTCTTCTCTTTCCCATGTAAATACTTTAAAGGAACCCTGAGCCGATTAATTACAATTTACATATTCTTAACATTGCAAAACATTTTCTAAAATCTAAAAAAATTCTTTTCATTTAACAATTTAACGGGCTCTGGTCTTATTTACTGTAAACTTCAGCTTCAACTCACAGAGACAGACAGGTACAAGTTAATTTATGGACTTTATTACTTAGATTTTTGGTTAAAAGAAATGTATCCTATGGTACAGCAGCTTCGAGCAGGAACCTTTTAATATCTCTCCACGTTGCTGCATTCAAGAACATGTGAGAGTAAGTTATCTGCCTTTAAACGAATGAAGTCACACTCAAACATGGATACCGAACATTACATTAAAAACATTACTGTCCCGCAGCCGACTAACATTTTTGCTTTTGAACAAATCAGCAGAAAAACTTTTTAAAACAATGTTGACATCAGATTTCAGACTCTGGCACCCCCCAGTGGTAGTATAAGATTGTGAATTGCCATTCTGCTTTGAAAAATTTGATTGTGTATGGCTGTACGAGGCTGCATTTCTGTAAAAAACGTTCTCAGGCTCAACTTCTTTGCAGACGACTTGGTGTTTTCTCTCTCTGCACTGTGGACTAATGTCCAAATGTTGAAGCACTGATGTTTGAAGTGTGAATCACGAAACTCTTTGCTGATTGGAATTGTTTTGTTCAGTTCAATTCACTCCAGTTGTTGTTTGTTCACTCTAATTTTTGAGCCGTTCGAAGTGCAGAGCGATTAGTCGTTTAATTGATTTAGTTGTCAACTGTTTTTCAGTTTATCACTTTGAGTCATTTGAGTCAAGATAAAATATCCAAATTCTCTGGTTTCAGTCAATAAAAGATAAGAATGTTGTCTCTGTGAGTTGACTTAAATGAGGCCAAACCAAAAAGCAGTCCTTTTACAATTTCTAAGAGTAGAACTCTTAGAACAAATTGTAAGCTTTAAAAAATAGGTCTGTAACATGCTAAAATCTGATCCTGCGTATCCTTTTTAACCGTCTTCCTTCACGTATTAGTCTGAGGGGGGGGAGGCAGAAAGTGATGCAGGTGACTGGACGACACAGACAGAGGAGAAACACGATGCTCGGGATGAAGAAATGCAGATGAAGGAGGAAAATGATGCCACGTTTTACCCCAGCTGGTACAAACCCAACAGCTGGCGCAGGGTTAGCCCCGTCCCTGCAGAGATCCTGCCAACGGTTCATGATACAGATCAGATGATGTGTTCACCACAACCAGCTGGGGATCCCCTTCCAGAGGCCGAGACCCAAATACAACCACAGTCTCTGTGGAGTCTGGCTTCCCAACCTCCCCCTGGAACACAACAGCTACCACTTTCCACTGAGCTTCATGCTCAAACGTCAGAAAACCAACCCCGGCCTTCATCTCTTCTTCATGAACCCCACAAGGTACCTGCAGAGCCGGGCAGTCCCCAAGTAAGACTGACAAGGCAGGAGACAGCAGGAGAAGCTGGTATCATGGAGGAGGAAAATGAGGATGAGGAGGACATGCAGGGCTGGGTGTGCGTACCAGGGACTGTGGATAAAGGTTTCAGTCTAGCAGAGGGTAGTTTTGATCTTGGAGAAGATAGTTTGAACAGCATTTCTGATAAGTATGACAGTCCATCATCCTTACCACCAGAGGAGACTCGCTCTGGGCTTGAGAAAGATAACTCAGAGATGGATAAAGCCAACTTTGAGCTCAGGCATGGAAGGGCAGATGATTCAGAAGTCAGAAAGCAACATGATGATATTTTAGATTTCGAAGCTGAGATGATGAATGAAAGGCTGAGAAAGGAGAAGGATGCTGTTTCTCTGAGTGAGAACAGCTCTGAACCTAAAAATGGCACCCTGGATGAAGAAGATCATGGAGTGGGGAGCACAGATAGCTTCATACAGACAGGTGGAGGCCCAGAGTTTGAGGCTGGTAGTAAAGAGGAGGATGGAGAGAACAGAGAACAGCATGAAGACTTTAACAGTGCTGCAGAAACTGAAGAGAAAATAACCTCCTCTGATTCTCTCCAGGTCAGTGTCGTCTGGTTTTACCTTCATCATCATCATCACTCAGGCTATTGTGCTCCTCATCCACCTGTTGATGTGGCTCCACCTCCACATTGCCTTCTTCTTCTCTCTTCTTTTGGGTTATTTCTGTTTCGAGTCACTTTGCAACTTGAGTACAGTCTTCTTTCCTTCCTCCTTCCTGCTCCACATTACAGTCTTTTTGTTGCAGCATCATCCCTCCATCTCTGTCCTTTCGCCTCCTCACTTCAACCACTTTTTCTCATTTCATCTCATCGATTGTATCTGTCACTTCCTTCATCCACCTCTCTCTTGTCCGTCCCTCCATCTTCCTCCAGGCTGTCACTCTGCTCTTCTACCTGTTGGCCTTCCTGGTCATCCTGCAGAGGGTTTGGGCTTACATCGGCTGCTTCATTTGCACATAACACCAACAGGAGACACACCCCACCCTCACTGCTGCACAGCTCAGGTATACACACACCTGCTGGCTCCACAGGCAGTGCTTTTATTTTGAAACACAAGAGAATATACAGTGTAGTATTCAAGTCTTTCTTTTTACTAACACTACTACTACTGTTCTTATTAGTACTGCTCTTACTACTAGTCTGCTACTACTTAATCATAATACTCAAAGAAGAAGAAAACAAAAGAAACTAATAACTTTTATTTGACAAACTACAACATCAAATGAAATGTTTATGCTTTCCTCTGCTGACATCTTGTGGTAGAACTGTGTAATTTCTGTAACAAATCATCTCTATAACGACCTGACTTTATTTATTAACAACTTTTATTGTTTATTATTTATTGATTGTATTCTTACAACACTAACATCACTGATCACAGCCCTTTGCTTCATGCGGCATGATAAGTTTTGTTTGCGGCAAATCATTGTGTCACTTTAAGTACATCTACATGATGATACTTGTGTACATTATTTTAACATTATTGAGCTTTGATAATCAGGTTTTAGAATAAATATTTGTTAAAGCCGTCTGCTGTCCCTCTTTGCTCCAGATGGAGACTGAGACCGGGAGTCCTGCTCAGACCAGTCCTCCCTCCTCATGTTCCTCTTTCACCCCCAGCGAGGCTCCTCGTCGACCCAGTTTCTGCTTCTCCTGGCTGAACCCGCTCCACAAGAAGAAGTAGAAGAGAGAGAGAGAGAGAGTGATTGGAGAGGACGCTGGAGATGAAAGATGCGTCTCATCAGCTCAGCCCTGACCTGAGACTGAAAACATACTCAGGCTCCAGAGTTACAAACATTTAATCAACTATCTCTGTTTTATTTAACAGGCAGAGATCTGCTCTGGATCTGAAACACACAGACTCTTATTTTGAAAAACCTACTGAGATTTTTCTTTTGTTTTTATGGAAGCTGCTGCCCTTCACATCGGAGGTCTGCACGACTTTCAGGTTTATGTTTGTAAGTAGTAATACTGCAGTGATTTGGAATAGTTGTGGTACAACTAATGATAGCAGTTGTTGTAACAGGGAAAGTATGACCTTTGGCACTGTTGTAGCAAGGCAGGGGCAGCTGCAACAGCAGATCTGGCATTTTAGTGTTTTATTTGAGAAAATCTGATAATTCTGACAATATTTAATCTGTGAAACATTTACCATCAAATGTAGTTAAAAGTTTGAACTCATGCTGTTAGGTAATGTTACTTATTTCAATTTTAAAATGTGGTTTTAACAGCCTTTAGGCAGCCTGGATATGAGCTGCTGTAGCTTGAACAAGTTGTTAATCAGCAGTTTAGTCGTAACAGCAGATGCAGTAAATGATGAAGTAGAGTAGAAGTAACTGTGTTTTTCCTATTAGAGTATTTTCACATTGTACTGGAGGACCAGACGACCAGTCTGACACATTTTGAGCTGCTGATTGTGGACGTCACATGTGGTTCTGTGTGGTTTGGATTCATCATTTTTTGAAAGTCAGCAGGTTTTTATGAGTGTGTGTGAGTGTGTGTGAGCACTTTGAGTGATGACAGGTGAGTTTTGTTTGATGTCTACATGAAATAAATCAGATTTGACTCACCTGAAGTGTGTTTGTGTGTTTGGAGGTGTGTGTTTGTGTGTTTAGAGGTGTGTGTGTGTGTGTTTGTAGGTGTGTGTGTATGTGTGTGTTTAGAGGTGTGTGTGTGTGTGTGTGTGTGTGTGTGTGTGTGTGTGTGTATCTACAGATCAGTTTACTCGGAGCCATGAAGCCAATCTGTAGACTGTTGACACATAACCATTGCTTTTGCTAAAATGTGCAAATTAAATTTTTCCATCGTCACTCATGCTCGCTGTCCAACTATAATTCCTCCAAAAATTACCCCCTTCCCTCCCGCCAAAAATAAAGACAGTTAAAAGAAGTCAAAAGACGACGACAACAACAACAACAACAAAAGACAACAATTTCCCATACTACTCCATTATCATTTAAGACAATGCAAAAAATCAACTACTACTGTGCAACTAAATGGACTACATCCAACGGCTTTGTGATAACAAGAGGTGAATTGTGCAGGATCTTAGTCCAGGCTTTGTTTCCTCTTAAGGCATGAAAGCTTTAAAGGTCCTTTTCATCAGGGCGACCAGATAGAAGGGTGTGCATCACGTCACAGAACCCAAAAATCAAGAGAGACAAAGTCTGTGTTCCTCTTGAGCTTCCTTCAGTGTCCATTTATCGTCGTCTTAGGTAGGTGTGCGTGCATGTATTTACAAATTTTTACCAAATGCATTGCCACCGTGGAGCCTCTGCATACTTCTTAATACGTGCAGCGATAAGCAAGGCACCATCTCCATGTATCTTACGCCAGCTTCCTCATGTGTGCATCCCCCTA